>NC_069501.1:915834618-915954618 GCF_027579735.1 Bombina bombina
TGATTTCCGAATATTCGGTAGACAAAAAATTTCCTAAACAAATGAGTTGATTTTGTGGGGCTTAGAAGTTCTCAGGACAAAATAAAATACAAGATACTGAGGAGAGTGTACCATATTTTAGGAGGTAAAAGGACTCTTAACTGATTACACTCTAGTGATGTTAGAGCACCATACTGCTACCATTGTTATGCCCCACTTGTAATCTAGGCCCATAATTAATAAATAAATAAATACATTGTCAATTGCCTTTAAAAATAGCCTACTGGTTAATGTCTGATCAACTGAATTGTTTCAAAGGGGTAAAGAACAACGACAAGATGTTGCAAAGAATCAACTAGATTCTTTCTAAAGGGTAGACTAGCCTTAAAGGAAGGTGACACTGATCTAACTAAAATAAACATTATCAAAGCTATATAGAAATGTATCCTATTTGTTTCCTTCTTTCATATAGCAGTTTTGAAATAGAGAAATCATTTCACCTACATTATTAGTATTTTTTTACCACATCATTAACATTCAAAATAGGTTTCCTCTTTTTAGACTTTTTAAATAAATTTGATAAAGATTTCCCCTCCTTGTTTTCAAACCTGTCAAATTGTGTTAAATTCTTGTTTATTGCTTTTTCTGTTGTGCTTAGGAGATACAAGTCTCTTTCTTTTTTGATCCTAAAATAGTTGGATCTATTCTCCATAAATTGATTTTTTTCTGACTAATGTTTAAGCTGCTGAAAGATTATTAGCTAGTTTCCTATGCTCAGCATCATGTTCATTCCTTAATTTTATTAAATAGGACGTTATTTCCACTTTCAGTGTTACCTTAGCCATTTCCCAAAAAATTGCAATATTATATTTGTACCCTTTTTTGGTAATACAGTATTCATTTCATACAGATACTGTATTTATAGTTCCCTTTACATAACGTATACCATACCATATGTGGTTGAGTGATTAAAGTCTTAACAATAATATTCCTAAAGTCTTTATAAGTTAAATTAGAGAATAAAAAAAAAAAACAACAACCGACTAGCACTATGAGAGTTATGCATATAGTTATAAGACTTCCCCATCACATTCTATCAATACTATCTATTAACATACTTTCCATTAATCTTGTTTTTTAAAACAAATCCTAAACTCTTACCTTATTAAAGGGATAGTAAACACCAAAAATGTTATTGTTTAAAAAGATAGATAATCCCTTTACTGTATTTACCATTCCCCAGTTTTGCATAAAAAAAACTATTATAGAAATATACTTGTTACCTCTGTAATTCCCTTGTATCTAAGCTTCTGCTGACTGCCTCCTTATCTCAGATCTTTTGACAGATTTGCATTTCAGGCAATTAGTGCTGACTCTTAAATAGCTTTACGTGCATGTGCACAATGTTATCTACATGAAATACATGCACTTACGCTCTCTAGCTGTGAAAAAAATGTCAAATGCATTTAAATTAGAGGTGGCCTTCAAGGGCTTAGAAATTAGCATATGAGCCTACCTAGTATTAGCCTTTAACTAAGAATAACAAGAGAACAAAGCAAATTTGATGATAAAAGCAAATTAGAAAGTTGTTAAAATGCTATGCCCTGTCTGAATCATGAAAGTTTAATTTGGTCTTTACTATCCCTTTAAATAAAGTGTTTAAAAGCTTAACAAAGGTGCTCAAACAACCTTTATTAGTTAGGTTAATAATCGAGGAGGGAAGAGAGGGAGGAGAGAAAGAAAAAAATAAAGGGGGGAATACACACAGCTAATTTCTCTTCCTTCCTCTCCCTCTCCATTTAAACCAATAATATTTATGCAAAAACTCAGTGTTGTGGATTAACCCTCCTATAGTGCAACCTTCACAGGCATATCATAATCAATTAGTATTTACTTAAACACATTTTTTTTACAACAAATCTTATATCAAAATAATGAGAATGGAAGGGGGGGCGGAGCCAGCTGCAGTGCTGATCGGACGTGTCTCAGTGCAGCTCCCGGATCCAAGATCCTAACCTAGGGGTATATTCACAAACTATAGCAACCTTTTTATTATCAAACCTCATGTGGATGTACCCAAGAACTGTTATTGTGCTGCCATGAACTTTTAAGGATCCGAGGAGACTGCACCAATTTGCCACTACTGTCCTGTGCTGTGGAGCGAGGAGGGAGAGCCGCCATATTGAAGACGCTGCAAAGAATTATTTTTTTTTCTCATTTTTATATTGCAGACCTACAGCAGGTTATCTGACTTCAGGGGAACGAAAAATATACTCCTCCTTAAAGTTTCCTCACCAGCCCACAGTATGGGGACCTTGTCTAACTTTCTAGAGGAGCTGAGGCACTTACTGGACAACCATCACGCGACCTTAGCTGCCAAGTTGTATGCCGCACCTAGCAGAAATGGCGACTGCCTAGATGTCATCCCTCAAGCTTGCGCAATTGCACCTGAAATGCTCACACCAGTCTTGATACAAGGCCATAGCGACAGGCCCCTGAAACTGCATGATGTACCTTTATCTGTAGCACCCACAAAACTACACACTAGTTGTGAAAGCGAAGACAGTGAAGATGCGGACCTCTTGATAAGCCTCAGTGGATCCACATACCCCGGTCAGTCGCACAACAAGCGGGATGTGAGTATGCACACTGGGTCTCAGCATATAAGGGGAAAACGTGACTCAGATACAATAACACCAGGCAGGGTCCACTTTAACAAGCTGCCTTACATAGTGGAACGTGAATCCTATTGCTCTGAGCATTTTAACACTAGTACCAAGTGCACACTTTCAAGTTGCCCCTCAGACGCCCCTCAAGGCCAGCTTTATGTAAATGACACTTCAGAGAGAGCCTTAAATGTTCCTGCAGTGGGCCAGTCACCTAATACACTGTGTCCCCCCCAGCTAGATCCAAAGTCGACTCTCTTTGAAAAAAGGAGGAAGAAGCCACGCAAAGAATCAAGCCGAGCTCACAGGTACCTCAGCCTTGCGGCTGGTCTAAATTTCATTATAGACTCACTCACAGCCCGTTTCCCGCTATACCTCTCTGGGAGCTATACAAATGTGGGCATCAACCCCGGCACTTCTCCCATACCTTTCCTGACGACAGATCAGCTGTTGCTTGCCTCAGCGATTACCTTGACAGCTCCACCGCAGCCTCATATAACATTCTGTGTACTCTTTTCCCTTCTAAGAGGCTGGGATCCCGGTGGCGACCTGGACTATTTAAAGCCTGACATTTAATCTACTCTAGGGACAATGTTCTGCAGTGTTTGAGTAGACTTGAACTCGGTAACAGGAATAAGCTATTGTTCCGTTAGCAAAAAGGATGTGAGCCCCGTTTTCTAGGACACACTGCTGCAGCATTCATGACTATTTGTTTATATTGCCTATATTAATGCCCATGCAGCTTCATATGTTCAGATCTCCCTGTTAGCTTTTCCCCATCAAATCACAGTTTCATCTAGGTTGCAGTATGTAAAGGAGGCATTTGTTAAATAGATGCAGCCTGGTCTCTTTACATGCAGAGCATTACTCTTTACACGCTCCTGACGTAATTTATGCCACATCCATGCATATTATTCTGCAGAGCTCACTGATTCTACCTTGCTCTCTGTTTCATATTGACCTCCACAATGTACTGGTTACTTATCTGTTTATAATTTCATATTGTCACTTTAATGTTCCCAATGTTAGCATCTGTTTAAGTTTCACACTAGTGATCTTTGAATTTCTACTGATTCAGTCCAACTGTGGGCCATGCATATACTATGTGATTCTTAGGTTACTGGAACAGTAAGGGTACCCTTCAAGTCTCTAGCACTATAGGACGCTGGGAAAACCATGTCACAAATAGTTCTATGCACTTAGCTTTATCTTTTCTTGTATATTATGCTAACTTGAAATCTCTAGTGTAGGGTATACCTTTGAATATTCAATCACTTTTATTTCTTAAATGATCCCTATACATCTACATGACCTAATTTTCTTGTCTTTCTGTTTTGATGTGCCTTTGGGCTGTGCTAATACTTTTATCAAATAGAGGTCAGGCTGCCACGGCCGAGGCAGCAGGGCTCTCTTTTCCTCATCATATTAGAATGACGCCAGCCCCAATCTACACTTTTAGGCTATGCGACAGGTTCCTACCCACATATACAATCATCTTACATCCAGCACTCTCATTATAGCCATTTATTATATGCAGCCCAATATGATACCTGCCCCCTATATATATACTGATCACTATATTCAAACTTCCACCTCCCCCCCCCCCACCCCCTCTTGTTGTTATTGCTGTTATTAGCAATAATAACTTAACAATACACCTCCTAATTTAGGAGGCTTAACAACACAACTTATCTTGCCTATGTCGTAATCTGCCCATTTGCATTTACATATTCCATTACCATACTAGCTATACCAGCTCTACCATGCTATTTCTACCATTTGCTTAGTTACCTTTAAACACAACACACCCACCTACTTAATTACAATAACTATCTATAACATGTATCCCATTAGACGCAAATACCTTACATACTTTCTTTAAACCCTACCTAATTCATTTTTTTTTCTCGTTGCCATTTATTGTACTATTTGCTAAACTACTCTAAACCCACGAGTCCAATAATGACCATTTAATATTCTGACCTTAGTTCATGTAAAACAGAAAAAGAGGTTCCATAAGTTTATCCCTATTTAGACTTTTGTCTTCTACCTATATATATAAACTGTCGCGTTAATATGTACCGTTTGTGTTTGTTGTACTGACATATCTTATATAAGTTGTAATGTTTTTGCACAACCTCAATAAAATCTTTAAAAAAAAAAAAAAATTGGTTGAAGAAAAGAGGCCCTTCTCACTGATGTGCCTGGTAAAACTCAAATATATATAGGAAACACAATGAAGATATTTACAAATCCAGAAGATGCACAATTCCTAGCAAAAGAGAAAAATTAGACTTTGTGGACTTGATTTTTTAAATCCATTATAGATTAAAACATTTTATAAAATAATAATAAAAAAAAAAAAAAATAGTGTGAGAATATTCTTACAACAAGAGTGATGAAGTATAAAGTGATTACAAAAAGAAAGCACTACTACTTAAAAAAATATATACAGTATATGAGAAAAAGGGAGCTCATAGACAGAGCTAATTAACATTCGCCTAGATTACGAGTTTTGTTGATAAAAAGCTGCGGGGCTAATGCTCCTTTTTTTTCCAGCGCTCCCTTAAGCCAACGCTGGTATTACAAGTTTTCTGAATGGCTGCGTTAGCCTCAGAAAAGTGAGCGTTGAGCTAAATTTAGCTCCACTTCTACCCTCAATACCACCCTCAATACCAGCGTTGCTTACGGTAGCGGTAAACTGGAAAAATGTGCTTGTGCATGATTTCCCCATAGGATACAATGGGGCTGAGCTGGCTAAAAAAAAAAACCTAACAACTGCCAAAAAAGCAGCGTTCAGCTTCTAACGCAGCCCCATTGTTTCCTAAGTCTACACCTAACACCCTAACATGAACCCCGAGTCTAAACACCCCTAACCTTACACTTATTAACCCCTAATCTGTTGCCCCCGCTATCGCTGACACCTGCATTATTGTTATTAACCACTAATCTGCCGCTGCGGACATCGCCGCCACCTACATTATCCCTATGAACCCCTAATCTGCTGCCCCCAACATCTTCAACACCTATATTATATTTATTACCCCCTAATCTGCCCCCCCCAACGTCGCCGCCACCTACCTACAATTATTAACCCCTAATCTGCCGACCGGACATCGTCACCACTATAATAAATGTATTAACCCCTAAACCGCCGCAATCCCACCTTGCAAACACTATAATAAATTTTATTAACCCCTAATCTGCCCCCCCACAACATCGCCGCAATCTACCTACAATTATTAACCCCTAATCTGCTGCCCCCAACGTCGCTGCTACTATAATAAAGTTATTAACCCCTAAACCTAAGTCTAACCCTAACCCTAACACCCCCCTAAGTAAAATATAATTTAAATAAGTCTAAATACATTTACTATAATTAAATAAATAATTCCTATTTAAAACTAAATACTTACCTATAAAATAAACCCTAAGCTAGCTACAATATAACTAATAGTTACATTGTAGCTATTTTAGGATTTATATTTATTTTACAGGCAACTTTGTATTTATTTTAACTAGGTACAATAGCTATTAAATAGTTAATAACTATTTAATAGCTACCTAGTTAAAATAATTACAAAATTACCAGTAAAATAAATACTAACCTAACTTACAAATACACCTAACACTACATTATCAATACATTAATTAAATAAATTACCTACAATGATCTAAACTAAAATACAATTAAATAAACTAAACTATATTACAAAAACAAAAACTAAATTACAAAAAATAAAAAAAATTACAAGAATTTTAATCTAATTACACCTAATCTAAGCCCCCTAATAAAATAAAAAAAAAACCAAAAATAATAAAATTCCCTACCCTATACTAAATTACAAAAGTAATCAGCTCTTTTATCAGCCCTTAAAAGGGCTTTTTGCGGGGCATTGCCCCAAAGTAATCAGATCTTTTACCTGTAAAAGAAAATACAAGACCCCCCCCCCAACATTACAACCCACACACACCTACTCTAAAACCCACCCGATCCCCCCTTAAATAATCCTAACACTACCCCATTGAAGATCACCCTACCTTGAGCCGTGTTCACCCAGCAGGGCACCGATGGGCCAGAAGAGGACATCCGGAGCGGCAGAAGTCTTCATCCGATCGGGGCAGAAGAGGTCCTCTCCGGCGCGGAGCGGGTCCATCTTCAAGACATCCGACGCGGAGCATCCTCTTCTTCCCGACGACTAACGATGAATGAAGGTTCCTTTAAATGACGTCATCCAAGATGGCGTCCCTCGAATTCCGATTGGCTAATAGGATTCTATCAGCCAATCGGAATTAAGGTAGAAAAAATCTGATTGGCTGATGTAATCAGCCAATCGGATTAAAGTTCAATCCGATTGGCTGATTGGATCAGTCAATAGAACTGACCTCACATTCTATTGGCTGATCCAATCAGCCAATGGATTGAACTTCAATCCGATTGGCTGATTACATCAGCCAATCAAATTTTTCCTACCTTAATTCCGATTGGCTGATATAATCCTATCAGCCAATCGGAATTCGAGGGACACCATCTTGGATGACATCATTTAAAGGAACCTTCATTTGTCGTTAGTCGTCGGGAAGAAGAGGATGCTCCGCCTCGGATGTCTTGAAGATGGACCTGCTCTGCGCCGGATGGATGAAGATAGAAGATGCCGCTTGGATGTAGACTTCTGCTGGATGGAGGACCTCTTCTGCCTCGATCGGATGAAGACTTCTGCTGCTCCGGATGTCCTCTTCTGGCCCATCAGTGCCTGGCTGGGTGAACATGGCTCAAGGTAGGGTGATCTTCAATGGGGTAGTGTTAGGTTTTTTTAAGGGGGGATCGGGTGGGTTTTAGAATAGGGGTGTGTGGGTGGTGGGTTGTAATGTTGGGGGGGGTCTTGTATTTTCTTTTACAGGTAAAAGAGCTGATTACTTTGGGGCAATGCCCCGCAAAAAGCCCTTTTAAGGGTTGGTAAAATAGCTGATTACTTTTGTAATTTAGTATAGGGTAGGGAATTTTATTATTTTGGGGGGCTTTTTTATTTTATTAGGGGGCTTAGATTAGGTGTAATTAGATTAAAATTCTTGTAATATTTTTTTTTTGTAATTTAGTGTTTGTTTTTTTTGTAATATAGTTTAGTTTGTTAAAAAGGACAGTCAAGTAAAAAAAAACTTTCATGACTTAAATAGGGCATGTAATTTTAAACAACTTTCCAATTTAATTTTATTACCAATTTTGCTTTGTTATTTTGGTATTCTTAGTTGAAAGCTAAATCTAGGAGGTTCATATGCTAATTTCTTAGACCTTGAAGGCCACCTATAGTCTGAAAGCATTTTGACAGTTTTTCACCACTAGAGGGTGTTAGTTCATGTGTTTTATATAGATAACATTGAGCTCAGGCAGGTGAAGCTCCTAGGAGCATGCACTGATTGGCTAAAAATGTAAGTCTGTCAAAAGAACTGAAATAAGGGGGCAGTCTGCTAAGGCGTAGATACAAGGTAATCACAGAGGTAAAAAGTATATTATTAAAATTGTGTTGGTTATGCAAAATTGGGGAATGGGTAATAAAGGGATTACCTACCTTTTTAAACAACAACAATTCTAGTGTTTACTGTCCCTTTAATTGTATTTTAGTTTAGATCATTGTAGTTAATTTATTTAATTAATTTATTGATAGTGTAGTGTTAGGTGTATTTGTAATTTAGGTTAGGATTTATTTTACAGGTAATTTTGTAATTATTTTTACTAGGTAGCTATTAAATAGTTATTAACTATTTAATAGCTATTGTACCTAGTTAAAATAAATACAAAGTTGCCTGTAAAATAAATATAAATCCTAAAATAGCTACAATGTAATTAATAATTATATTGTAGATATTTTAGGGTTTATTTTATAGGTAAGTATTTAGTTTTAAATAGGAATAATTTATTTAATTATAGTAAATTTATTTAGATTTATTTAAATTATATTTAACTTAGGGGGTGTTAGGGTTAAGGTTAGACTTAGGGGGCGGCAGATTAGGGGTTAATAATTGTAGGTAGGTGGCTGCGACATTGGGGGAGCAGATTAGGGGTTAATAAAATGTATTATAGTGTTTGCGAGGCGGTATTGCGGCGGTTTAGGGGTTAATACATTTATTATAGTGGCGGCGATGTCCGGTCGGCAGATTAGGGGTTAATAAGTGTAGGTAGGTGGCAGCGACGTGGGGGGGGCAGATTAGGGGTTAATAAATATAATATAGGTGTCGGCGTTGTTAGGGGCAGAAGATTAGGGGTTCATAGCTATAATGTAGGTGACGGCGATGTCTGGTCGGCAGATTAGGGGTTAAATAATTTTATTATAGTGTTTGCGATGTGGGGGGGGGCTCAGTTTAGGGGTTCATAGGTAGTTTATGGGTGTTAGTGTACTTTGTAGCACTAACACTACCCCATTGAAGATCTAGCCCATAAAACTCTTAACTACTGATTTTTTTATGCGGTAGGAGTCTTGGAGGTAGAGGCTGTGCCACTCACTTCTTCCAAGACTCGTAATACCGGCATTAGGCAAATCCCATTAAAAAGATAGGACACTCAATTGACGTAAGGGGATTTGTGGTAGCCAAAAGTCGCGGAAGAAAAGTGAGTGGTGAGTCTCTACCTGCCATACTCGCAATACCAGCAGGTGTTAAAAAGCAGCGTTAGGACCCCTTAACGCTGCTTTTTAAGGCTAACGCAGAACTCATAATCTAGGCGATTTTGTTTTATCTTAAAATGCTTGTGCTTGTTCAGGAGACTTAAAGGGACATTAAACCCAAATTTGTCTTTCACGATTCAGACAGAGAATACAATTTCAAACACAATTCTAATTTACTTCTATTATCTAATGTGCTTCATTATTTAGATATCCTTTGTTAAAGAAATAGCATTGCACATGGGTGAGCCAATCACATGAGGCAAATATGTGCAGTCACTAATCGGAAAATACTGAGCCTATCTAGATATGCTTTTCAGGAAGGAATATCAAGAGAATGAAACAAATTTGATAACAGAAGTAAATCAGAAAGGTGTTTAAAATGGTATTCTCCATCGGAATCATGAGAGAAAAAAAATCGGTTTAATGTCCCTTTAATCTTAAATTTGACTGGGTATAGAAGTGAAAAAAATCTCCCCTCTTTCACCAACTGTGAACAAATATTAGTAAAAAGTCTCATAGGAGAAGTCCTGGAAAAGAAGAAGCTTCCCATCTTTAAAATATAATTTTTGACTTTTTCTGTAGGCTCTCAAAATCTCCATTTTAGCTTGGAAGTTCAGATATTTCACAATTACAGGTTGTGTTCTGCTTGATCTCTGTTCAGATGTATCCAAGACTTTTCCTATTCTATGGGCTCTTTCAGCTGAGAATTTAATCTTCCCTCTTTCCATTTTTTTAAAGAGATGGCAAGATTTCTTCTGCAAAGTGAAGCATTTCATCATAAAATATTCTCTGGTAGGCCTATTATTCTTAGATTATTGTGCCTACTTCTATTCTCCAGCTCTTCCCGTTTGAGAGCTACTGTAAATTCATGTTTTGCTTCAAAATCAAATCAAACCTAGGATCTATTAAGTTTTGCTTGCCTTCAAAGTCTAATAATCTTTGCTCTAGTTCAGATATTCTACTAATCTGTTTTTTTTATCTCCTCAATTATGGTAGATAATCACAATTTACACTAGAATGATTACCGCATCCTCAGAGCTCTGGTTAACTGTTTTGCGAAACAAAAAAGTGTCAAAAAACACATCACAAATACATTACAAAGTACACTTACACTTATAATAACACCATATAATAAAATTATTAAAATAAAATATTGCACACAAAAGTTAAAAAGGCTCAAATACATGAGATCTTAGGTGTTTAGACTTTAACATTAAGATACATACGGTACATATACATCACGAAGAATGTACATGTATGTGTGTATATATATATATATATATATATATATATATATATACACACACATACACATGTATGTCTTTATATGTGTATAGTATATATATTTACAGACATATGTACACATATAAACTTATAAATACATATTTAAACATATATAGGTATATACACAAATCTATTAGCATCTAGTGCTACTGCCTTCTAAAGATCAAATTCAGAAAACAATATGACAAGTAAAGTTAAATATATATTATTATTATTATTTATTTGTATAGAGCCGCCAAATTCCGTAGCAATGGAACTACATCTAAGTGGGTGCTGTATATGAAGAGATTCTTTACCAGCAATCATTTCTTACTTCACTTAATCATCTAGTTTTTTTCTGGAGCCAATTTTTACATGTATATATATATATATATATATATATATATATATATATATATATATATACAGGGAGTGCAGAATTATTAGGCAAATGAGTATTTTGACCACATCATCCTCTTTATGCATGTTGTCTTACTCCAAGCTGTATAGGCTCGAAAGCCTACTACCAATTAAGCATATTAGGTGATGTGCATCTCTGTAATGAGAAGGGGTGTGGTCTAATGACATCAACACCCTATATCAGGTGTGCATAATTATTAGGCAACTTCCTTTCCTTTGGCAAAATGGGTCAAAAGAAGGACTTGACAGGCTCAGAAAAGTAAAAAATAGTGAGATATCTTGCAGAGGGATGCAGCAAAATTGCAAAGCTTCTGAAGCGTGATCATCGAACAATCAAGCGTTTCATTCAAAATAGTCAACAGGGTCGCAAGAAGCATGTGGATAAACCAAGGCGCAAAATAACTGCCCATGAACTGAGAAAAGTCAAGCGTGCAGCTGCCAAGATGCCACTTGCCACCAGTTTGGCCATGTTTCAGAGCTGCAACATCACTGGAGTGCCCAAAAGCACAAGGTGTGCAATACTCAGAGACATGGCCAAGGTAAGAAAGGCTGAAAGACGACCACCACTGAACAAGACATACAAGCTGAAACGTCAAGACTGGGCCAAGAAATATCTCAAGACTGATTTTTCTAAGGTTTTATGGACTGATGAAATGAGAGTGAGTCTTGATGGGCCAGATGGATGGGCCCGTGGCTGGATTGATAAAGGGCAGAGAGCTCCAGTCCGACTCAGACGCCAGCAAGGTGGAGGTGGAGTACTGGTTTGGGCTGGTATCATCAAAGATGAGCTTGTGGGGCCTTTTCGGGTTGAGGATGGAGTCAAGCTCAACTCCCAGTCCTACTGCCAGTTTCTGGAAGACACCTTCTTCAAGCAGTGGTACAGGAAGAAGTCTGCATCCTTCAAGAAAAACAGGATTTTCATGCAGGACAATGCTCCATCACACGCGTCCAAGTACTCCACAGTGTGGCTGTCAAGAAAGGGTATAAAAGAAGAAAATCTAATGACATGGCCTCCTTGTTCACCTGATCTGAACCCCATTGAGAACCTGTGGTCCATCATCAAATGTGAGATTTACAAGGAGGGAAAACAGTACACCTCTCTGAACAGTGTCTGGGAGGCTGTGGTTGCTGCTGCATGCAATGTTGATGGTGAACAGATCAAAACACTGACAGAATGCATGGATGGCAGGCTTTTGAGTGTCCTTGCAAATAAAGGTGGCTATATTGGTCACTGATTTGTTTTTGTTTTGTTTTTGAATGTCAGAAATGTATATTTGTGAATGTTGAGATGTTATATTGGTTTCACTGGTAAAAATAAATAATTGAAATGGGTATATATTTGTTTTTTGTTAAGTTGCCTAATAATTATGCACAGTAATAGTCACCTGCACACACAGATAACCCCTAAAATAGCTATAACTAAAAACAAACTAAAAACTACTTCCAAAACTATTCTGCTTTGATATTAATTAGTTTTTTGGGTTCATTGAGAACATGGTTGTTGTTCAATAATAAAATTAATACAAATTGCCTAATAATTCTGCACTCCCTGTATAGATATATATATATATATATACAGTATATATATATATTATATATATATATATATATATATATATATATATATATATATACACATATTAAAATAAATTAATAAATAATACTGTCTAAATGAAAAAGTTCAGCTCTAATTTTATGTGTATAATTCATACAGGCAGGTATACCATTGAACTCGTAGCTTCTTACGATCAGATACAAATTTTGCAACAGTTGAGGATATGTTGCTCCCACTATTAAACAGAAAAGGCAGCTCCTCAGTCTAAATGCTCCATTAAAATTCCCCATCAAGTACTAAGTAAAAAGAGTATAGCGCAAAACAAACACACAGTAAAAACTATTTATTGTAGCCCCTAAACTATTGGAAGCTACTCAAAAGATAAAATATTCTTTAATGCATATCAGTAAAATCAGACTTCAATAAAAATAGCGCCCCTCATACAGTTAAAGGCTGAAACGCTCGGTTACCGGTACTCGTCTCTCCGTCATCCATAGTCTCAGTCCATAATGGGATGGATTAGTTCTTGAGAGTCATGGCACATTCTGGCTAAGACAAACCCCAAGAGTGTGGAGATAAAACTAAAACACAGATGAATAGTCCTTCAGCTCACAAAGTTCCTGTAATACCTACAAGTATAGTAGCCTCACTGGAACCTAAAGGTAATTCAAAACTCTAGTCCCTTGGCTAACAACGATCCTGCAATACCTATAGTTACAGTAGCCTTACTAGGACCTAAAGGTAATTCATAACTCAGAGGCTCATAATAGTGCAACCCGACGCGTGCAAAAAGATTACTTCTAGCGCAGTTAACGCTTGAGCGAGAGCCTTAAATTGCACTCCACTTGTAATCTAGCCCAAAATTGGCTATTTAAAATGACTGTCCCCTTTAACAAGCCAAATGACACCCATAGTTAGTTTTGCAGGTTACTACCCATGCAAAATAAAAAAAGGCAAATTGGACAGTTTTGTTTCATGTCT
Organism: Bombina bombina; assembly: GCF_027579735.1. Classification (NCBI taxonomy): domain Eukaryota; kingdom Metazoa; phylum Chordata; class Amphibia; order Anura; family Bombinatoridae; genus Bombina; species Bombina bombina. The sequence goes on from NC_069501.1 coordinate 915,848,142, forward strand.
CTGCTGCTTTAAATTGAACCTGCCCTGGTTTGCATAATGGGAGATGAATCCTTTCTATACACTGTGCCAAATGCCCAGCAAATTAATATATGTTTAATAATTATATTGAAAGGGCTTAATTTGCTATGGTTTATATTTAAAAAAATATTTAAAAATACTGCACCATTTGCAGGGATTTAGCTTCGCCCATATGGGCGTAAGGTTTTGTAGCAATGTGTGTGGGTGAATGCGAGGCTTGCTTATTACCCCTTTGAATATTAAAGATTGACATAACCTCAATTGGGGATTTCTGCTGTTTTTTCTCGCTACAATATTAGGCAATTACAGTGTAAGAATACTGCATAACTTATTGAATTTGTTTCAAACAATCTGTGTGTCCTTGAAGCATGTCTTTTATTAGGTTACAGATATGTATTGTTAGGGTTTACACGATTGTAAATACAATACTTCACAATCTTTACACTGTATATAAAAAAGAGGTTGTCACAGAAACCATTGGTTTGGCGCAATTTTCATGGGACGAGGGTGGGGTTCACTATTGTTTTTTATATGCTTGTTTTACTATTATGATTTGTCTGAGGAAGGGGATATGTTTCCCAAAATGTTACAGCAATAAAGAAGTCTGAATGGTTACACAAAATCCAGTGAGTGTGGTCTCATTTTACCATATGTAACTTCCATACTATCACCCTGGTGGATGACCTGAAATTGAGAGTGCACCACTACCATTTTATGGGGTTGATTTATCAAAGGCTTTTCCAGTGTAATGTATCTCTCCTTAGCCCCTCCTACTTACCTGCCTATATAACGTTACTTCCTGGCCTCTTCCTTGCTTGATTAATTTGTTCTCTAAAGTGTATGTGTTTTTTCACTTTTATTTACCTTGAGAGTTACTTCATTCCATCTGGATATTTTCAAGCTCCTAACGATCTGTCTGTCAGCTCGTAAGTGTCAGGGTGCCAGGAATCAGACTGAGACGAGAAGTGCAAAAATAATCACACCTTTATTAATAGCAAAAAAATAATAAAAAGTCCACAAGTCAAATAACAAGCCAGGAATCAAAACCAGAGCTGGTAGTCAGATGAGCTGAGTTAGGAGCCAAAGCGAGTAGTCAGACGAGCCAGAATCAGGAAAAAGGAGAACAGCAGATTCAGGAACAAGCCAGGGATCAGGAACCAGGAGGGAAGTCAGACAGCCAGGTAATACACAGGAGCTCTCACAAACAGGTCTGAGACAACGCAAGGGCAAAGCATACTGAACAGAGGCCCTTAAAATAATAAGTGAGGACAACACAATTCTGAGACTGCATCCTGTCTCACACGGATGATGTACACCAGTCTGACCATAAAAGGAAGTGCAGGAAATGAGCAGCATCACACAGTATGAACCAGAGTCAGCAAGAGAGGTGAGTAAAATGGCTGCCAGCAGCACATGGCAAACAAAACAGGGAAAAAACCCTGACAGTACCCTTCCCTCAACGACCCCTCCACCGCGGGAGGACAAAAGGCTTATTGGGGAAATGGGCATGGAAAGCATGGAGGAGGACAGGAGCATGAACATCAGAGGAGGGAACCCATGAAGGTTCCTCCGGACCGTAGCCCCTCCAGTGAACCAAATACTGTACACGGCCCCTGGACATACGAGAGTCAATAATGCTGCTGACCTCATACTCCTTATAGTTGTCAACAAAGATAGGATGGGGACGAGACAACACAATGGTAAACTGATTACAAACCAATGGTTTCAAGAGGGAGAAACGAAAAACATTGGAGATGAACATTGCAGGAGGAAGGTCAAGAGCATAGGCCACATGATTGACCTTTCGGGGTATTCAAAAAGGACCAACATAACAGGGAGCCAGTTTATTGGAAGGCACACTAAGATTCAAGTTTAGGGAGGACAGCCAAACTCTCTCACCAACCTGGTAGGAAGGTGCTGGCAGACGCCTACGATCAGCCTGGAACTTTTGGCGCTGCAAAGAACGATGAAGGCAATCCTGAATCTGCACCCACGTGGAAAGGAGTTGCCGTAGATGCTCCTCCAAAGCCGGAATACCCTGAGACATAAATAAATCGGGCAACAAGGATGGTTGAAACCCATAATTCACCATGAACAGGGATAACTTGGAGGAAGCATTAATAGCACTTTTACGAGCAAACTCTGCCCAAGGTAACAGTTCAGACAAATTATTGTAGTGATCTGAGACATAGCAACGGAGGATCTGTTCCAGAGCTTGATTAGAACATTCCACAGCCCCATTGGATTGAGGGTGATATGCCGAGGAGTAGGAAAGCTGGATCCCCATTAGAGCACAAAAGGAACACCATTATCTGGAGACAAACTGGGAACCCCGGTCCGACACTATCTCCTTGGGTAACCCATGTAAACGGAAGACCTCCTGGGCAAAAATTGAAGCAAGCTCCTGAGTGGTAGGCAACTACTTCAAGGGAATGCAATGTGACATTTTAGAAAAACGGTCAACCACCATAAGGGTAACAGTATTGCCATTGGAAACAGGGAGCTCGACAATGAAGTCCATAGAAAGATGTGTCCAAGGATGCTCACTATTTTTAATAGGTTGAAGAAGACCCACAGGAAGACGTCGAGGAATCTTATTCTGTGCACAAACTGAGCAGGAGGCAACATACGCAGCAACATCAGAACGAAGACCTGGCCACCAGAATTGTCGAGTGGCAGACCAAATCATTTGGTTCTTGCCTGGGTGACCTGCGGCTTTAGGATAGTGGTAAGTATGCAAAAGTTTAGTTTGAAGATTCTCAGGAACAAAACACTTACCACTAGGTTTCTCAGGAGGTGCATTGGTTTGTGCAGCCAGGATCTCCTCCCCCAAGGGAGAAGTTAAATTAGTATGTATGGTAGCCAAAATATGGTCAGGAGGTATAACTGGAGTAGGTACAGACTCCTCCTTGGACAGAGGGGAAAACTGTTGAGAGAGGGCATCAGCCCTAACATTCTTACTACCAAGCAGGTAGGAGACCACATAATTAAACCGAGACAAAAATAGCGGCCTGTCGGGTTGACAAACATTTTGCTTCAGATAGATAAGTTAAATTCTTGTGGTAAGTAAGAATGAGCACTGGCACGCTAGTACCCTCGAGAAGATGCCTCCATTCCTTGAGTGAAAAAAATTATGGCCAGTAATTCCCTGTTGCCCATTTCATAATTGCACTCCACTGGAGACAATTTCTTAGAGAAGAAACCACACGGATGCAAGGAACCGTCAGGCATTGGGCGTTGAGACAAGAGGGCACCTACTCCAGTCTCAGATGCATCAACCTCAAGAACGAAAGGCAGGACAGGGTTAGGATGAGCCAGAACTGGAGCAGCAGCAAAAGCAGTCTTAAGAATATCAAAGGCCTTATTGGCAGTAGGTGACTAATGGAGTGGATCATTCTCTTTATGGGTCATGTCTATGATAGGTTTGACCAAGGAAGAAAAGTTTTTAATAAACTTTCTATAGTAATTGGTGAACCCCAAAAAATGTTGAATAGACTGAAGACCAACTGGGCAAGAACTGCAGATAACTTGTCAGGATCCATGGAGAACCCTGCAATGGAAATAACATAGAAACATAAAAACAGAATTTGACGGTAGATAAGAACCAAAAAGGCCCATCAAGTCTACCCATATTACATGTTACTTTTTCCTTAGGATAGCCTTATGTATGTCCCAGGCATTTTTAAATTCCTTTACAGTTTTTGTGTTTACCACCTCAAATGGAAGTTTATTCAATGAATCCACCACCCTTTCTGTTAAAAAAATGCTTCCTCAAATTTCTCCTGAATCTGCTACCCTCTAACTTTAGATTGTGACCCCTTGTTTTGGCATTTATTTTTTGTGAAAAATGCTTTCAGCTTCTATTTTATTAAGTCCCTTCATATATTTGAAGGTTTCTATCATGTCACCTCTTTCCCTTCTACCCTCTAAACTATCTCTGATGATGCGCATGTGCTCATGCGCGAAACGCGTAAGATAGGAGCTTACCTGTGTCTGACGATAAGCCTGCTCCTAATAAAAACTTCATTTCATCCACTTTGAAGACTCTGCACTCCCCTTTTCCTCTTTCATATCCTCTAAACTATACATATTTAGATCATAGAGTCTTTCTTTGTACGTTTTATATTTTAGACCATGTACCATTTTAGTAGCCCTCCTTTGGACAGCTTCTAGTTTATTTATATCTTTCTGAAGATATGGTCTCCAGAACTGTACACAGTATTCCATATTTGGTCTAACTAATGATCTGTAAAGTGGCATAAGAACCTTGCTATTTCTGCTACTAAAACCTCTTCCAATGCAAACAAGCATTTGACTGGCCTTGCTGGATGCACTGCGGCATAGGCATTGTGTACCACATTTTAAATCATCTGAAATAATAATTCCCAAATTCCTTTCTTCTTAATTACAGTCAGTAATGTACCATTAAGACTATAATTGGCCTTTGGGTTTTTGGATCCTATATGAATAATTTTGCTCTTGGTAATATTACATTTCAGATCCATATTTATTTGACCAGTCCTCTAGTTTATTAATATCACAGTTCATTTGATCAACTCCTCCTGGAACATCTACCCTGTTACAATTTTTGTATCATCAGCAAACAAGCAAACCTTCCCCTTAAGCCCACTTCCAATATCACTTATGAACATGTTAAACAAAACAGGCCCAATAACTGAACCTTGGGGAACACCACTAATAACTGATGCCTCATTTGAATATACTCCATTAATTGAAACCCTCTGTCGTCTATCTTTAAGCCAGCATTCTACCCACTTAACAATCTTAGCATCTATTCCAAGGCAATACATTTTGTGAATAAGTATTCCTTATTGTGAATAAGTATTCCTAGGAATAACATAACCTAGGAAATTTACTTGAGTCTGATGGAACTCACATTTCTCAAGTTTACAAAACAGGTCATTCTCACGTAGTCTCTGAAGAAACTGTGTAACATCAGAACGATGAGCCTCAAGTGTGGGTGAGTGTATGAGGATGTCGTCCAAGTACACCACAACACACTGTTGAAACATATCTTGTAGGACATCATTCATAAATTCCAGGAGCATTACATAGGCCAAAGGGCATTACAAGATACTCATAATGCCCACTCCTGGTGTTAAATACTGTTTTCCATTTGTGGCCCTCCTTGATCCTAACGAGATTGTACGCTCCTCTCAAATCAAGTTTAGTAAAGACCGTAGCTCCCTTGAGGTGGTCAAAAATTTCCGTAATGAGCATAATACGGTAAGCATTCTTAATGGTAAGATGATTAAGACCCCTATAATCAATGCATGGTCTTAACTCGCACACCCATTTTCTTCACAAAGAAGAAGCCAGTCCCTGCAGGATAGCAGGAATTGCGGATGATCCCCCGCGACAGAGCATCGGCAACATACTCCTCCATATCACAATTCTCCGCAACAGACAGAGGGTAAACCCGGCTCCGAGGAGGAATGGCTCCGGGTTGCAGGTCTATGGCACAATCGTAATACCGGTGATGAGGCAACGTACCAGCACAAACCTTGTCAAAAACATCTAGGAACTCTTGGTACTCCTCTGGCAATTGAGATACCGAAGAAGTGCACAAGAATTCTTTGTCTTTCCGAAGACAAGTGGAAATACATTGCGGAGACCACAACAAAATTTCGGACCTGCGCCAGTCGAGACTGGCATTGTGCTTTTGGAGCCAGGGATAACCCAGAACAACCGGAAAATGTGGATAATTTATCACCTGGAACTGGAGGGTTTCAAAATGGAGAGCCCCAACAGCCATGGATAATGGAGCAGTTTCATGAGTAACGAGTGCGGGCTGAAGGGGCCTGCTATCAATTGCCTCATTCGGAATGTACCGAGGCAAAACAGGAATGGAGTGCTTTGGTACAAAAGCACTGTCAATGAAATAGCCTGCAGCACCGGAGTAAACAAGAGCCTGGGTGACTATGGAGGAGACCACCCAGGAAAGGACAACCGTGACCAAAGGTTTCTCCTTTATTGGTTCCGGGGACGAGGATAAACCACCTAAGGTCTGCCCCCGACAAGACCTTAGGTGTGAGCGTTTCCTGGCCGTGTAGGACAAGACTTCAAAAGGTGGCCCTGTAACCCACAATAGAGGCAGAGCCCCTCCCTCCTCCTAAAGTCCCTCTCCACCATGGAGAGACGCATGAATCCCAACTGCATCGGCTCAGCAGTACCTGGTGACTTAGGACCAGGAGGCATGGGAGGAGAGGGAGGCAAGGGTGGGAACGAACACATAGGAGACAATGGAACAGGAGGCTTATGCAAGCGCTCCTTGAAAGAGGGCCTCTCACTTAGTCTGATGTCAATTAGGATCAAAAAAGACACCAATGCCTCGAGATCTTCTGGTAAATCTCTGGCAGCAACTTTGTCTTTAATTGCATCAGAGAGCCCATGAAAGAAGGTGGCAACAAGGGCTTCATTGTTCCAACCTACCTCTGCGGCAAGCGTGCGGAACTCAATGGCATACTGAGCAACAGATCTCGTACCTTGCTGAATGGATATGTCGTTTGGCAGCAGAGGAGGAGCGAGCAGGAACATAAAATACCCTTCGAAAGGAGGCCACAAATTCAGGGTAATTTGAAATCACAGGTTTATTAGTCTCCCACAAGGGATTAGCCCAGCAAGAGCTGTGTCAGAGAGTAACAATATGAGAAATCACACCTTAGCTCTGTCAGAGGGAAACGCCTGAGTTAACTTCTCAAATAAATGCCCACCTGGTTCAAAAACCCTCTGCACTGATTAGGATCACCTCCATAACGCTGAGGTAGAGGTGCAGAACCGGACATGCTCCTGATAGGACTAGGTGCAGCAGCGGAAACAGGAGCAGCTATAACTTGTGGGACACTTTGGTCCAAATGTGCAGTGCGTGTCAGCAGGGTTTGCAGGGCTAGTGCAAATTTATCCAAGCAGTGATCCTGTTCATCCATCCTGGAAATTATGGCAGGTAAAAGGTGGATTATTAGCACCATCAGGATTCATGGCCCTTGCGTAATGTCAGGGAGCCAGGAATCAGACTGAGATGAGAAGTGCAAAAATAATCACACCTTTGTTAATAGCAAAAAATAATAAAAAGTCCACAAGTCAAATAATAAGCCAGGAATCAAAACCAGAGCTGGTAGTCAGACAAGCCGAGTCAGGAGCCAAAGCGAGTAGTCAGACGAGCCAGAATCAGGAACAAGGAGAACAGCAGAGTCAGGAACAAGCCAGGGATCAGGAACCAGGAGGGAAGTCAGACAGCCATGTAATACACAGGAGCTCTCACAAACAGATCTGAGACAACGCAAGGCAAAGCATACTGAACAGAGGCCCTTAAAATACTGCATCCTGTCTCACACGGATGATGTACACCAGTCTGGCCATAAAAGGAAGTGCAGGAAATGAGCAGCATCACACAGTATGCACCAGAGTCAGCAAGAGAGGTGAGTAAAATGGCTGCCAGCTGACAGTAAGCTCATACCAGCTCCGCTACTTCTGTCTCATCACGTGACCCGCTCTCATCTGAGCTTGGCAGTTGCGTCTCTCTGAACCGCCGCTTCTCAGGACAGAAAAGCTTGTAGGCTAATCACGTACCGGATCTCCTCTACAGTTTCCCTACAGGAATCGGTCCTCATTCTGCTGAATCTTTCTGGGCTACATTTGGATTCACCATTGGTTACTCACCTTTCCAACACGTAGTCTTCATCTCCAGCTTACCAGTCAGTCCTGAACTACTGTTACTAATCTCCAACTCAAACCGCAAGTAAACTGCTTCATTGCAGTATTAATGTTTCTTATAATTCTCTAAGTTATATTTGGTCTCTGAAATATCAACTTATGAACTGCCTTAATTATCCTGTTTGATAGGAGGCTGTATTGAAAATCTCATACCTGCTTAAAACATTGCTTAACTAGTCTATCACGTATTTACTCTCATAAATACTTATTCTCATAAGTACTTATACTGTATATATATATATATATATATATATATATATATATATATATATATATATATATATATATATATATATATATGTAACCTCAAAGATCAAACTGTGGGATTTCAGTTAAGACATCAGCATTCGTTTTAGTCCTTAATTCCTATCACATTTTCAGGTGTTTTCATGAAATGTGAGAAACCTCTTTATGTATTAACTGCATAATTTATCTTTACCCATTGCCTCTTTCATATACTCTGGGTATCTAAATTTTGCTAAAAAACTATTATTTAGTAGCCAACTAAACGGCACGCTTGCATAATAATCAATCCTTTAAAACTGATTTAAAATTGACCCAAAAGAGATCAACAGTCAATTCGCAAATTTAAATCAGAAAATAGACTACCTAGCAAGGGGTCTCACAGAGGTTCAGGCTGAAAACACAGCACTTAAGAGTTTGATTAAGGACATAATAACACCTAAACCTGCTTAAATACCAGAGCCACATATAAATCCTCATACCCCATTCTCTGGGAAGAGATCTGAATTCATAGACTTTAAAAATGCGTGCTTACTATTGTTTTCCATGAAACCTAGGACATAACATACTGACAGGATTAGAGTTTGTACTACAATTCCCTATCTATCAGGAGAGCCTCGGGCTTGGGCTAACAGGTTCTTTGAAATTAATGATCCTATACTAAATTCTTTGGATGACTTCTTTGCAACTATTTCAAGTTTGTACGAAAATACTAAAAATCAAATAAATGCAGAAACTAAAGTACGTTCTTTAAACCAGGGGAAACGTAATGTAGAAGACTATATCACTGAGTTCCAAATGTGGTCCTCTGACTCTCAATGGAACCAGATAAGTCCCAATTCAGGTTGGGATTGTCAGAAAACTTGAAAGATGAACTATCAAGATTAGAGATGCCCGAAACCTTAGAGGGATTAGTAAAACTATCTACATAAGAGACCACTATTTGAGAGAAAGGAAAGCAGAAAGACTCTCTACTGATGACTTACAAAAAAGACCTGCATCCTACAACTCTGACCATTTAGTTACAGGTTCCACACCCATGGAGATTGGTGCTCTAAAGGGTCCTCTCAGCCAGGAAGAAAAGACCAGACGTTGCATAGCAAACCTATGCCTGTATTGTGCCAGTAAAGAGCACACTGTACTAAACAGACAAAAGAAGAGTAAGATTACTGCTATTAAAACAATATCACCAATAAAAAATCCTAGTCATCATATAACTATTTCTTTATCATTGCAGTGGGATCCGCAACAGGCCAGGAATGAAGCCATAATAGACTCTGGAGCATATGGGTTATTCATTGATTCTGATTATGTAGAAACAAATACAATTCCAAAAGTGTTAAAGCATAATCCATTATTTGTGAAAGTCATTAATGGGTCCTTTATTCACAATGGTCCTATCACACACCACACAATACCACTCCTTCTCAGTACAGATAATGGACATACTGAATTTGTCACATGCGATATAATACCAACATCACTCCACATGATTATTCTAGGTTATTCTTAGTTAACTAAACACAACCCTACCATCAATTGGACCAATAATATCACTTATAAATCTCAGTACTGTAAAACTACTTGTTTTCCTCAACACTCTATTTCTACTCTACATGCAGTCATTCCACCCAAATATCAGGATTTATCTGATGTTTTTAGCACAAAAGAAGCTGAATCACTCCCCCCTCACAGGATATATGATTGTCACATTGATATTGAATCAAATGTTCAAATCCCTTTTGGTAAGATTTTCCCTTTATCTCAAAATGAACTCCAACACTTGCGTGAATATTTAGATGAGAATTTAAAAAAAGGATTTATTGTTCCTTCCACCTCACCAGCTGCTGCAGGCATATTCTTTGTTAGGATTAAAGATAAGACACTTAGGCCTATAATAGATTATAGGGCACTAAATGCAATAACCATTAAAAAACGGTATCCGCTTCCACTCATACCTGAAATTCTTGAACGTCTGAAAGGAGCTACTACCAAACTAGATTTAAAAGGCGCTTATAATTTAATCAGAATGAGGGAAGGGGATGAGTGAAAGATGGCTTTTAGAACAAGATATGGGTTATTTTAATATAAGGTGATGCCTTTTGGACTCTGTAATGCCCATGCAACATTTCAACACTTTATAAATGACATCTTCAGAGACCTTACAGACATATTTAGAGTCATCTATCTGGATACCTTATGGGACAGTATCGTGGTATCGCTAGGGTGCAAGAAACGACGAACAGCACACACAGATGGCGAGATACTCACAAGTGAGATGGCATATGCGTATGCCAAACTAGACAGGACGGAACCTTAGTCGTCCGCCAGACGGTCCAATAGGAAGATGGCTCTAGCACTCCAACGGTCCAATCCGCAACGGCGGAAGTATACCAACGTCAGAGACCCACAATGTCTTAAAAGTCAGTTCCCCCACAATGTCTTAAAAGTCAGTTCCTCCTCGCGTAAGTAAACGGCCCGTATCAGAACGAAAGCCCAACCTACAACGTCAAAGATACGCGAGGTACGTCTCTAACACCACCCGACAGCCTCTGGGTGGTGTTAGAGACGTACCTCGCGTATCTTTGACGTTGTAGGTTGGGCTTTCGTTCTGATACGGGCCGTTTACTTACGCGAGGAGGAACTGACTTTTAAGACATTGTGGGTCTCTGACGTTGGTATACTTCCGCCGTTGCGGATTGGACCGTTGGAGTGCTAGAGCCATCTTCCTATTGGACCGTCTGGCGGACGACTAAGGTTCCGTCCTGTCTAGTTTGGCATACGCATATGCCATCTCACTTGTGAGTATCTCGCCATCTGTGTGTGCTGTTCGTCGTTTCTTGCACCCTAGCGACACCACGATACTGTCCCATAAGGCGCCTCTTTTTTTCTTCTGTTCCTACAGATATCTGCCATCATCCTTTCTCTGGGAGTGCTGCCGTCAGATTGGGTCACCTGCGGTGGGGAATACCTTGCTTTCCCCGAGACTGTTTTCCTTCCATTGTGTTCTGTTTGTCACATGTGCGCACCTCCATAAGGACTCAATCCTTGTTTTTTCCGATCTATCTGGATAACATCTTAATTTATTCCAAGACCAAGGAAGATAATGAAAAAAAACATGTCCGCTGTGTTCTCTTTTATTTATACAAGTTTTAAAACACATAAAACGTCATACAGCACTTGGAATTGCTGATACTCCCTTTTTGTTGTGACATCCAGTTCTTGACTACTAATTTGGCGTTGACTCTTAGGTCAAACTGTGAGATGTCAGTTAAGACATCAGCATTCGTTTAAGTCCTTAATTGCTATCACATTTTCAGGTGTTTTCATGAAATGTGAGAAACATCTTTATGTATTAACTGCATAATTTATCTTTACCCATTGTCTCTTTAATATACTCTGGGTATCTAAATTTTGCTACAAAACTATTATTTAGTAGCAAACTAAACGGCACTCTTGCAGCAAGCCGAACCTGCAGTCTGTATTCAACAAGCAGCAGTCATCAAACCGCTGCTTCCCTAACCTCTTACCATCTTCACAAATTTCAATCTCCCCAGTCCAATGAGACTGACAGCTCCTGTCCACTCGTGATTGGCTGTGCGCGGGCAGGGGGCATCATTGCACAAGAGCACAAAATTGTGTTCTTGTGCAATGCTGAATTTCGCCAGCAAAATTCAGCCCTCCAGAGGCGAGCTGTGGCGGAGAGGGGTGCGTATGTACACCCCTGTCTACCATAACTTGATAAATTGACCCCTTATTTAAAGGGACAGTCTACACCAGAATTTGTATTATCTAAAAAGATACATAGTCCCTTTATTACCCATTCTCCGGTTTTGCATAACCAACACTGTTATATTAATATACTTTTTACCTCTGTGATTACCTTGTATCTAAGCCTATGCAGACTGCCCCCTATCTCAGTGCTTTTGACAGACATACAGTGTAGCCAATCAGTGCAGACTCCTAAATAACTCCATGGGAGTGAGCACAGTGTTTTCTATGTGACACACATGAACTAGTACTTTCTAACTGTGTAAAACTTTCAAAATGCTCTGAGCTAAGAGTCGTTTTTCAAAAGTTTAGAAATCAGTTTGAGCCTACCTAGGTTTAGCTTTTCAAAAATACCACCAAGGGAACAAAGAAAATTTGATGATAAAAGTAAATTGGAAGGTGGTTTAAAATTGTATATCCTATCTGAATCATGAAAGTTTCATTTTGACTAGACTGTCCCTTTAATATATATATAATATATATGCATACTTCTTTCTCGTGTGTATCATTTGACAAAGGGAACGGTCCGGTACACGAAACGTTATGACTTTGTAATTAAAGTTATTTTTGCATTGATATGAAGCCCATTGAGTGCTTTCTCTAAGCATACGCTATATATATATACATATATATATATATATATATATATGTATATATATATATCCAAAATACTAACGGTGAAGTCACAGGATTTTTTTCCAAAAAAGTTAAATTTAATTGACGTTTCGGGGATGTATTCTCCCCTTCTTCAGAACAATAATACAGTGTACAAACCACACTTAAATAGTGTCACAAACAATCCCACAATACCTCAATCCCTGTGAAGAAAAACCGCCAAACAATTACACACATTGCAGCTCAATTTCGTCAAACCGGTAGTAGAATGTCTAACCACTTCTGGTCCGGCGTTACAACTTAACTGTATAACCAACACTAAATACATAAACGGGAAGTGGGGCGTATACAGGTGTCTCATACTGTGATTCATGCTGGAAGTGAGGCATATATAACAACAGTGTGTTAAATAATACTAAGACAACTGGAAGTGGGGCAAAATCATGACAACCAGAAGTTGGCTATGTGCACAATGAATAATATAGTGCTAAGAACCTATAATACAGGGAGTGCAGAATTATTAGGCAAGTTGTATTTTTGAGGATTAATTTTATTATTGAACAACAACCATGTTCTCAATGAACCCAAAAAACTAATTAATATCAAAGCTGAATCGTTTTGGAAGTAGTTTTTAGTTTGTTTTTAGTTATAGCTATTTTAGGGGGATATCTGTGTGTGCAGGTGACTATTACTGTGCATTATTATTAGGCAACTTAACAAAAAACAAATATATACCCATTTCAATTATTTATTTTTACCAGTGAAACCAATATAACATCTCAACATTCACAAATATACATTTCTGACATTCAAAAACAAAACAAAAACAAATCAGTGACCAATATAGCCACCTTTCTTTGCAAGGACACTCAAAAGCCTGCCATCCATGGATTCTGTCAGTGTTTTGATCTGTTCACCATCAACATTGCGTGCAGCAGCAACCACAGCCTCCCAGACACTGTTCAGAGAGGTGTACTGTTTTCCCTCCTTGTAAATCTCACATTTGATGATGGACTACAGGTTCTCAATGGGGTTCAGATCAGGTGAACAAGGAGGCCATGTCATTAGATTTTCTTCTTTTATACCCTTTCTTGCCAGCCACGCTGTGGAGTACTTGGACGCGTGTGATGGAGCATTGTCCTGCATGAAAATCATGTTTTTCTTGAAGGATGCAGACTTCTTCCTGTACCACTGCTTGAAGAAGGTGTCTTCCAGAAACTGGCAGTAGGACTGGGAGTTGAGCTTGACTCCATCCTCAACCTGAAAAGGCCCCACAAGCTCATCTTTGATGATACCAGCCGAAACCAGTACTCCACCTCCACCTTGCTGGCGTCTGAGTCGGACTGGAGCTCTCTGCCCTTTATCAATCCAGCCACGGGCCCATCCATCTGGCCCATCAAGACTCACTCTCATTTCATCAGTCCATAAAACCTTAGAAAAATCAGTCTTGAGATATTTCTTGGCCCAGTCTTGACGTTTCAGCTTGTGTGTCTTGTTCAGTGGTGGTCGTCTTTCAGCCTTTCTTACCTTGTCCATGTCTCTGAGTATTGCATACCTTGTGCTTTTGGGCACTCCAGTGATGTTGAAGCTCTGAAATATGGCCAAACTGGTGGCAAGTGGCATCTTGGCAGCTGCACGCTTGACTTTTCTCAGTTCATGGGCAGTTATTTTGCGCCTTAGTTTTTCCACACGCTTCTTGCGACCCTGTTGACTATTTTGAATGAAACGCTTGATTGTTCGATGATCACGCTTCAGAAGCTTTGCAATTTTAAGAGTGCTGCATCCCTCTGCAAGATATCTCACTATTTTTGACTTTTCTGAGCCCGTCAAGTCCTTCTTTTGACCCATTTTGCCAAAGGAAAGGAAGTTGCCTAATAATTATGCACACCTGATATAGGGTGTTGATGTCATTAGACCACACCCCTTCTCATTACAGAGATGCACATCACCTAATATGCTTAATTGGTAGTAGGCTTTCGAGCCTATACAGCTTGGAGTAAGACAACATGCATAAAGAGGATGATGTGGTCAAAATACTCATTTGCCTAATAATTCTGCACTCCCTGTATATATATTGCTAGATTACGAGACTTGCATTAGCCTTAAAAAGCAGCATTGAGAGGTCCCAACGCTGCTTTTTAACGCCCGCTGGTATTACGAGTCTTTGCAGGTACAGGTGTACCGCTCACTTTTTCGGCCAGACTCGAAAATACCGCAAATCCACTTACGTCAATTGCGTATCCTATTTTCTCAATGGGACTTGCATAACGCTGGTATTTCAAGTCTTCCAAAAAGTGAGCGGTACACCCTTTCCTGTCAAGCCTGGTACCGCATTTTAAAGTCAGTAGTTAAGAGTTTTATGGTCTAACGCCGTAGCATAAAACTCTTAACTAAAGTACTACAAAGTTCACTAACACCCATAAAATACCTTTTAACCCCTAATCTGCCAAACCGGACATCGCCGCCACTATAATAAATATATTAACCCCTAAACCGCCGCACTCCCGCATTGCAAACACTAGTTACATTTTATTAACCCCTATTCTCCGTCCCTAACATCGCCGACACCTACCTACATTTATTAACCCCTAATCTGCCGCCCCCAACGTCGCCGCCACTATATTAAAGTTATTAACTCCTAAATCTAAGTCTAACCCTAACACCCCCCTAACTTAAATATAACTTAAAGAAATCTAAATAAAATAACTACAATTAACTAAATTATTCCTATTTAAAATTAAATACTTACCTATAAAATAAACCCTAAGCTACATTGTAGCTATATTAGGATTTATTTTTATTTTACAGGCAACTTTGTATTTATTTTAACTAGGTAGAATAGTTATTAAATAGTTATTAACTATTTAATAGCTACCTAGTTAAAATAAAGACAAATGTACCTTAATAAATATTAACCATTGGGGCGGCAGATTAGAGGTTAATAAATATAATGTAGGTGTCGGCGATGTTGGGGGCAGCAGATTAGGGGTTCTTAAGTATCATGTAGGTGGCGGCGGTGTCCGGAGCGCCAGATTAGGGGTTAATAATATAATGCAGGTGTCGGCAATGTTGGGGGCAGCAGATTAGGGGTTAATAAGTGTAAGATTAGGGGTGTTTAGAATGCTGCTTTTTTGCAGGTGTTAGGTTTTTTTCAGCTGGCTCTGCCCCATTTATTCCTATGGGGAAATCGTGCATGAGCACGTTTAGCCAGCTCACCGCTACCGTAAGCAGCGCTGGTATTGAGGTGAGATGTGGCGCAAAACCTTTCTCTCCGCTCAATTTTCTGTGGCTAACGCTGGGTTTGTAAAAACCCATAATACCAGCGTTGTCTGTAGGTGAGCGCTGAGCATAAACTGCTTGTTAGCACCGCACACCATTACTGACAAAACTCGGAATCTAGGCGATAGTAAAGTGTAAGCAAAACCAATAAGAACTAATAACTAGATGTCAGTTGTTTGTATGCACAACTGCTTGTAAGTACCAAAAGAGTAACAATGTGTAATCCACTACAATGTGATAAATAAAAAACATTCAGAATAGATATAAAAATAAATGAATGTATTTATAAATAAATGAATGAACTGAATCAGTTGTCTTAGTATTATTTAACACACTATTGTTATATATATTATGCCTCACTTCCAACATGAATCACAGTATGAGACACCTGTATACGTCCCACTTCTGGTTTATGTATTTAGTGTTTGAAGACACAGTGTTAGGTTTCTGCCCTACTTCCGGTTTCATACCAGGTTTTCACTTCCTGTGTACCGGATCGATAGCGATCCGTTTTTAGTTACAGTTGTTCAAATAGGAGTTCATCCTAGTTTTGTAGGGGTTTACTTGAAGAGTTAATTGAGCTGTTTATTTTTATTTTGTTATGTCTTTGTTTATATATACTTAAGTTGTAACGCCGGACCGGAAGTGGTTAGACATTCTACTACCGGTTTGACGAAATTGAGCTGCAATGTGTGTAATTGTTTGGCGGTTTTTCTTCACAGGGATTGAGGTATTGTGGGATTGTTTTTGACACTATTTAATTTTTTAATTTTTTTTTTTTTATTTATAAACAAGCTTTATTATAAGGTAATAAATAACATTACATAGATTAGGTACGTCATGCAAGACATTTGTTACAGACATGAATACAGTATTCAGAGATGGTCAATAATGACGGCCTTTCAATAGCTTGATTTTTGTCTAGTATTTTTCAAACAAATAAAACTAATAATAACATATAGCGAAATCCTGGTTAGCCAAAGAATTACCTCTCTCTGTCTCAGCACACAAAACAGGTAGCTTCTATTTGTAAGAGTGAAGGCAGAGTAGAGAAAGAAGAGGGGTGAAGAACGTAGAGAGGCGGTACACAGGGAGAGAAAAGATAGGGGAAGAGGGGAGCGGGAAAGAGAGCGAGAGGAAAAAAAAAAAAAAAAAAAAAAAAAAAAAAAAAAAAATTAAATACGTGGGGAAGGGAGGGGATTAGTCTGTTAGGAAACAATGACCGCAGAATCAGTACTCATTTATTCTAGAGAACTGTTCCATCTTTCCAACATCATCTCGTAAACTGAGATTTGGCCTATCTTGAGATAGTGTAGCTTTTCTAGTGCTAGGAGGTCAGATACAGAAGACTGCCAGTCGCCCGATGTGGGGACATCAGGCGATTTCCATTTTTTGGGAATCAGACGTTTTGCTCCTGTGAGCATTAATAGTAGCAGGGGCCGATAGAGCGCATTTTTAATTTTAGGTCGATTTAAAAAAAGTAATGTTTCTAGGGACTTGGGGACCTCTATTTCCATGATGTCCGATATTTTCCCCAACACTCCCGCCCAAAAGCTATCCAGCTTCGGGCACGACCACCAGATATGTGTGAGCGTGCCGAGCTCGCCACAATCCCTCCAGCACAGGGGGTTGGCCCTAGGGAAAAGGCGATGTATCCTACTCGGAGTATGATACCATCTGCATTGTAATTTTAGTTGGATCTCCTGTACGGTAGCCGATACTGATGATCGCCTTACCAAGGAGAAAGCCCGGCACCACTCCTCATGAGAGTGTTCCATGCCAAGTTCCCTATGCCATGAAGCTATATACGTGGGAGGTGGAGTGTCAGGGCCAGTCAACAGTAATTTGTAGATGAGGGAAATCAGTCGCCTCTGGGGGTTGTTTGTGATGCAAAGTCGTTCAAATGGAGTGAGGTCTCTGGTTAGTTGGTCTTTGCATTTAAGATGTGTTATGTAGTGCACTAGTTGATTATATCTCAGCCAAGAGGTGAAAATGGGGTCATTTATTTCTTTCATTTGATTCTGAGTTTTAAGTCCCCCGTTTTCTATGGCGCTATAAAGACATCCCTCTTTTAGAGTATAGTGGGTACGCAGTCTCGAACCCAACTTGTGGTATGGTAGTGCAGGGTTTTCTAGAGTAGGAAGCAGAGGTGAAAGTCCTTTTGTTATGTTGACAGAGGATGAAGATGCTCTATCCCATTCGGATAGCACCTCTTTTAATATGGGGTATCTGTTTAGGACTTTAGGGCGTTGAATCGCGGGGATCCAAGCTAATGTGCCTACATTGTTGAGTCCCAAAATTTGACTATCTATTCTAACCCACAGTTTGTGATTTCCATTTTGTGACCATTCTACAATGTGCTGCAGAGCTATGGCCCGTTTGTATGCTTTTAGATCTGGGAAACCCAACCCTCCCCTATCTCTAGGGAGATACATAGTCCTTCGCGGTATTCTAGGCCTAATGCCCGTCCATACAAACTGTTCTAATAACCTCTGCATGTGTGGGATGTAGTCTTCCGGTAGTGAGATCGGGACGGTCTGTAAAATATATAGGATGCGTGGTAGCACGTTCATTTTGATTACCCCTATTTTACCAAGCCACGAGAGTGGCTTATTTTTCCAGGATGAGAGATCATTAGTGATGTCCTGCTTTAGTTTCAAATAATTTTCTTTGAATATGTCTTGGTGTTTTTGTGGTATATAAATGCCAAGATACTTTAGCCTTGTTGTGGATATTGGGATATTGTATTTGTCTCTGAGCATATCTATGTGTTCTTGAGGGGCACTAATGTTAAGTAACTCCGATTTCCCTAGGTTTAAGTGGAAATTTGAGACTTTTCCGTAGTTATTTAACTCCCTAAGGAGTTCAGGTACCGATATGTGTATGTTCGTGAGAGTGTAAAGAATGTCGTCCGCGTAGAGTGCTTGTTTATGTTCAATGTCGCCTAATTTGATCCCCGAGATTTTGTCATTTCGCCGAATTCTTTGCGCCAGAGCCTCTATGGAAAGGGCAAACAATAAAGGAGACAGAGGACACCCCTGTCTAGTTCCGTTTGTTATTTTGAACGGTTCTGAGAGCGTGCCGTTTACCCTCACACGGGCCCCCGGATCGGAGTATAGCGAGAACACCATGTTCTGGAAACTCTCTCCGAAGTTCATCGATTGCATCACTCGGCGCAGAAAAGGCCATCCGACCCGGTCGAAGGCCTTCTCTGCGTCGGTAGAGAGGAGGGCCATAGGCACACCTTCAACTCTTGCATAATTTGTCAGCTGTAGGACTTTGGTGGTGTTATCACGTGCCTCCCTCCCCGGAACGAAGCCCACCTGATCTGGAGATATCAAATTTGGTAGAAATGTATTGAGGCGTTTTGCCAGAATTTTAGCTAGCAGTTTAATGTCCGTGTTTAGTAAGGATATTGGTCTGAAATTTTCTGGGGTTGTAGGTTCTTTACCCGGTTTGGGGAGAACTGTTATGTGTGCCTCCAACATGGACTTCATCAGTTTGGGGCATTCACGTAGGTTATTAAATAATTGGAGCAAGCTTGGGGCCAGTAAAGGAAGGAATGTCTTAAAGTATCTGGGCGTGAGTCCGTCCGGACCTGGGCATTTGCCCTTGGGGAGGTCCCTAATTGCGTCAGTCAGTTCCTCTAGGGTAATTGGGGCATCTAGGGTGTCCATGTCTGCGTCTTCAAGTTGGGGTAACTCTAGGTCAGAGAGGTACTCGTCAATTTGGTATTCCTCAGTGGATGGTAAGCCTGCTGTTTGTGTTTTGTCTAATTTGCTAGGTAAATTATATAGTTTGCTATAGTAGGTGTGAAAGGCTTCTGCAATTTGTTTACAACCCTTGATTTTAGAACCATCTTTCGCTTTTAAGTGATGTATATAGGCTTTAAGCTGTAATCTACGGATTGATCTCGCCAGTAGTTTGCCTGGCTTGTTGCCCCCCTCATAGTACTGTTGTTTGGTCCAGAACAGTCGTCTGTGATGGGCAGTCATAAGATGATTTTTAAGATTTAGTTTGGCTGTTGTAATGTTAGTTTTGAGTGTTTGATCATTCGGTTTGAGCTTATGTTTAGCTTCAAGGTCTGAGATTGCAGATAGTAGCTGTGTATGTTTCTCTCTATATGACCTAATCTGCCTTGCTTTATGTTTGAGGAAAATACCACGGATAACACACTTGTGCGCTTCCCATGTAATTGGTAGAGAAGTGCTTGTGGGGTCGTTGATTGAGAAGTATTCGGTCAGGGACTTGTTTACGTCTTCAACTATGGGCGGTGATTCCAGTAAGGAGTCATCCAACCTCCAGATATATGTTGTTGGGGGGATGTCGGGCCATACAACCCTGCTCGTCACAGGAGCATGGTCAGACCATGTGATGGAGCCTATCTCACAATCTACCGTCAAGTCAAGTCCTAGAGAGTCCGTGAAGAAATAGTCTATCCGTGAGTATTTGTCGTGTGGGGGGGAAAAATATGTGTAGTCACGGTCCGTTGGGTGAAGTGTTCTCCACACGTCGTGAAGTTGTATGTCAGAAAGAGATGTCCTCACACTCTTAGTAGATCTGCGGGGGACATTGGATGACCCGTTTGACGTGTCTAGGAGTGGGTCCAGAGGGAGGTTCAGGTCCCCAGCTACAAAGGTGGGGCCTTTGGAGTGATCTAGCAATACCTTGGTGACACGCTTTACGTATTGGTGTTGGGCTGTGTTTGGAGCGTATATGCAAGCCAGTGTGATAGGATGGGTGTATAGTGTTCCTTGTAGTAGTAAGTACCGGCCTTCAGTGTCTTTTTCAATGTGGTTGACCTTGAGTGGGACAGATTTGTGGATCAGTATGCCCACCCCTCCCCTCTTTTCAGAGCCAGATGAAAAGTAGGAAGTAGTGTATGCTCTATCTAGCCATTTCGGTTCTTTACCCTTACGGAAATGTGTTTCCTGTATAAAGACAATTTGGCTGTTTAAGCGTTTAAATTCTTTAAGGGCGATAGACCTCTTACCTGGGTTGTTTAGTCCCTTTGCATTTATTGAGACAAATGTGAGGCCATGGGATCCAAATCTGCTTTTCCTTGGTTCCATTCTAGAGGAGAGAAAAAAAAAAAAAAAGGGGGGGGGGGGGAGCACGAATAAAAAGGGGGGAAAGGGATAGAGGTTAGAGAGTAAAGTTGAGGAAGTAGGATCGTATTATGTGCAATAGAGAGAGAATAAGATTGAGAGAAAAGACAACCAAGATTTTAGTACACTTTTGATATTTAACTGCCCGACACTAAGGGCAGGATAACTGTGCTTTGGTTATATAACTATAGCTTTCCCTGTAAAAGAGATATCGTTTAGATACCAGGGGAAATAGGTCAGGAGAAGCAAAACAAACAATTTAGTGTCAATTGGGGTAGTATCCCCAAAGTGGACAACTTTTGAACATGTATCTCTATAGAAACCCTAATACAGTGGTCTAGCAAAGAAAATAAAAAAAAAAAAAAAAAAAAAAGAGAAAGGAGAGAATGCTCCTTGATTAAAAGGTCTGTGTCAAGTGATAACATAGTGAGGGGGGCCCTCTATATATTGAGGTGATATTAGTACAATCTTATTTGGAGTCTAACGCTCCAGGGACCTAAATGTGTCCCGGAGTTTAACATAGCCTACCCCTCGGCAGAATCTTATGCGGTGAACTATCCGTAAGGGGAAACCTTTTGTTATTGCTATTCTTGGGGTGCAAGGGTGGGAGGGAAGGGGAGGATAGGGGGTTGTGGTAGGGTAGGAATGGTAAGGGAGGGGGGAGATTTGCATTTATATGGCTATTTCCTTAACACAGATCTTGTATGTGACCAAACTGTATTTTAACATTTTAACTTAATAATTTCAAACCTTCCTTGAGTAGGAGAACTCTTCAAGATAACTTAAACAGGCATGTCCTTCTGCTTTATACAGTGAGAGCTGGATGGCATTGTTAATGTCCGTGGAGGAGACCCCACAACTGGGTCCCTCTTTTGTTGTAGCTTTTCATAGACTCTCATTGCAGTCGTATACTCACTGTTCGCTGTTGAACAGTGCAGTGGAAAGTCAAAGTTCCTTCTCATGAGATCAATTAGTCCTGAGCGGTTATATTCATGTTTTCTGATCTTTTCTGCCGTATAGAGGCAGCATCCTCGCTGTCAATTGCAAGAGCTGCATAGAAGGCCTGTGGGTCCCCTCCCGGCCGGTAGACCGCTGACTTGTTGTTATGGATCGCTATAAGTGAGACCGGGAAGCCCCACCGGTACTGTACTTTGTTTTCTCTGAGAACAGCAGTAATACCGCCAAGTTCCTTTCTTTTCTGTAGTGTCACTGGGGAGAGATCCGAAAAAAGTTGGATTTTCTCTCCTGCATGTGTTATGGACTGTTTGGCCCTGGCACACCTGAGTATCTCCTCCTTTTCTTTAAAGTTTAGAAATTTAATTATTATGTCCCTGGGCGGGCCCTTGGGTGGTGGTTTAGGCCGGAGCGCCCTATGTGCTCGTTCCAATATAATTTCTGGTGAGTTAGGTGTGCCTTTTATCGTGCGGAAGAGGCTCTGCAGATACCCTTCTATAGCAGGTGGATGTATAGATTCAGAGACACCTCTAACCCTAATATTGTTTCTGCGGCAGCGGTTTTCAAGGTCCTCTAGTTTGTCAGAGAGGACCTGCATTTCTGTTTGTTGTTGCTGTATTTCTATGCTGTTATTTTGCACTGTGGCTGCCAATAGCCCTTGTTCTAGTTCTGTTTTGGACACTCTGCTTTCTAAGGCGTTAATGTCTTTCTTTAGGTCACCAAAGAGACTCCTCATCTCCTGGAGTACCCCCTGTATGTCCTCTTTAGATGATAAGTAGCGTAGATCTCCCTTAGTTAAAGGTTGTGACTGCTCTGCATTTTGTGGAGTTGGATCTTTAGTTGCTTGTGAGCTTTGATTGTGAGCCATTTCTCCTGTTTGCGGATCAAGGTTGGTGTCTAGCTGTTTAAGATATCTGCTTAATGGTCTGGCAGCTGTGTTCTTATCAGCTTTATTGTTTTTTTTTATAGGCATCCCCACTTTTGAGGGTAGATCTATGCAGTTGTGTGCGTGCTGTCTCTTTAAATAAATGGATTGCGTGGTGTCTGATATGCCTTGTCAAAGGGATAAAGTTTTCTAATTAGGCAACTTTACAGCATTTATAAGGTTATAGGATCAGATTCTCCTGCATGTCTGCGTGTGCATTGTTTAACAGTTAAAGCAGAAATAATATGCAAGGTACACTGCTCCGCCATTAGCATTCACATTTGTAACACAGCAAATTTGAAAATCTTGCTGCGTGGTGTTAGAGTATAGGCTTAGTTCATTATATGGGCTAAGTAGTGACCGGAGCTATTATGCTGCAATGTGCCAGTGTTAAATCTTTGTGCGATTACTTACAGGTGCTTCTCGATTACACTGCTCCCCTCCTGTTTAGCCGGGTCAGTCCGGTCTGATAATGGCGACGCCACGTGGTCGGCCGTTCCGGTGCGTGTCCCTTCTGAGGTATGAGATGCGATCTATGAAGGGTATATTACCGCTTGTGGCAATTGCGGTGAGTAGAAGGTTTTTG
Source organism: Bombina bombina (assembly GCF_027579735.1). Classification (NCBI taxonomy): domain Eukaryota; kingdom Metazoa; phylum Chordata; class Amphibia; order Anura; family Bombinatoridae; genus Bombina; species Bombina bombina. Next base: position 915,871,375 of record NC_069501.1, read on the forward strand.
TCCCCGGCCGGGTATGTTACAGTCGCATCTGAGTGCGTTACAGGTTGCCTCCAGCTGTCCAGTTATCGGAGCTCCCGGTACTCAGATGCACTTTAGGCCGCTGCCAGCTTGTCTCTCAGGATTAAAATGTAGGCATCTGTGTTGCAGTCCACTGCATAGCCAGGCCATTCACCTATATTTTGTGGAAGTTTTGATGGACTTTAGAGGGTCTCATATGTGCTTTAGTACATGTTGACCGCTTTGAGGATTAGGAGCTATTTCAGCAAACAGCCATTTGCCTGCGTGGCTAAACTCCGCCCCTGTTTTTGACACTATTTAAGTGTGGTTTGTACACTGTATTATTGTTCTGAGAAAGGGGAGAATACATCCCCGAAACGTCAATTAAATTTAACTTTTTTTGAAAAAAATCCTGTGACTTCACTGTTAGTGTTTTGGATATAATATTGGAGTGGTAGTACAGGTGGTTGACCCAGGAGGGCAGATTCTGCAATTGAGTTTGTATATATATATACTATTAAGTCCTCCTAAGGGAAAAAGAGGCAACCAGATGTGGACTCCTCGCTCAATGTGCTTAGAGGAGTATGGCTACAACCCAATGACGGCTGAAATGATCATCTGGGGTTGCTGTGTTCCTTGTTAAGATAGGAATTGCATGATATTTCAGTGATGGACTGACCAAAATAGGCCGGATCAGAGTGATATACTAGAGGAAAGTTCTACTCTGTGAAAAGTATTACTGAGCTAAAAAGAAGCAGCACCCAGGTGGTAAATCGCCATAGAACAGGCTAACAATGTTATTTAGCTGATTGTTTGTTCCTTTGAGTTTGCTTATCTCTGTATATATATATATATATATATATATATATATATATATATATATGTGTGTATATATATATATATATATATATATATCTGTATGTGTGTATGTATATATGGACTGTTTTTTTTAAGCTGCATTTGCAGTTTTTTGGGCTATGTGTAGCAGGTTCACATAAGCAAGCCTGCTACCACATGTTTAAGAAGTAGAAGCTGCTTCTTTTTCCTCTCCGCCACCGCAGATATGGCAAGATCAATCACCCCAACATTCGCTCGTTTGGGGTGATTGACATGCCATGACATTGGTTGCACCAGAGCAAGGGGCAGACAGGCAGAACCAGTCTGGTTGCAGGGATGGTAAATTTTGCCCTTTGTGTTTATATGTGTTTATATGTGCATATATGTATGTGCACACATACATAGATATATGTGTCCATGAAAATTTTAGCTTTCACTACCAGTTGCTAAGATTACAAATAGAACATGATCTTTCCCTATATATTTATAATCTAGTCATATTTACTTTTCTTTTAAACAATATATCTGTACTTTGTGCATCATTTATGTTAAATACCCAAAAACTTGCACTTTTCAATTTAATCCAGAAAGCTTTAAATATTGCATTTTTTATAATAGTTAGATAGTTATTTAATTTCTTGTATAGCTGAGGCTATACATATAATTTACTCAATAGGATTTCATTTTCTTACTATTACTAAGTGTGCCTATAGCATGCTGACAGATGAGACAGGCCATGATTTCACCTCAAATTTGGCTCTGAATTAGGCCTGTTAGTAATTTGCATTTAACCACTAACTCCCAGATATTCACATTACATATATCACTTTTAAAATGTATCAGTCAATAAAAATAATAATACAAATCAGAAAATGAACGTGATACTATATTTGTTAGTGCCATTTTTACAGCTGATTCTTTAAAACTTTTGACTTAAAATATTTTAAATTAGTCTGTTAGAAGAGCAAGTTGAACAGGTTTTCATAGTTTAATAAGTTACTTTCAACTTATATGGCCTTCTAATCCATAAGAAAACTCAATTTTCTAATAGTATATTAATGGATATTGGTTTTGTGCTGTAAAAAACTTGCTTTGATGCTTTGCATTGAGTCCTCTCATTAGCTGTATTTCAATCTATCAGGAAAAAAAACATCTTGCTTTACTTTTAGCATGATTTTTTCAATTAAATAATGAAGATTATTTACCCCTTTAAAAACTATCTTGGCCTTTTACAAACTTTGTACAGCATTTTTAATGGGTTGGAATTGATCTATCTGTTCCCTAATGAGCAAATAATAAGATATTGTACAATGCACATTTTTAGGCGATGACCTTTAGTTAATGCAAAATAGAATATCTAGCTTAAAATAATTAAACAACTTTCCAGTTTAATTCTGTTATAAAATATACCTCTTTTCTTGGTCTCTTTGAATGACTCTTGGCCCCTTTACATGAAAGAGTACTGACCAAGGACAGTTAATGTGTCTTAACCATTATGAGGCAGCAGTTCTTGTAACCTGTAGTAGGAATGTGGTTGCCACCTGTTCAGAATCTGAAGGTATACAAAGAGAGAAGCACTCTTCCAGGAACAAACAACAGTTCATCAGTTAGTTCTCTTGTGATTTACCACCCAGGAGCAGCCTCTTTTAGACTAGTGTGCTTTTCACAGAGGAAAACTTTTCTGGAGTATATCGGTCTGATTCCACCAAGTAAGGTCAGTCCAGCCCTAAAATACCAGGCAATTCTCCTCTGAACAAGGAACATGACAACCCCAAACGATCATTTCAGCCTCCTATGGGCCTCGTCAGTGAGGTGCAGCCACATTCCTCTAAGCACACTGGGCAAGAATATGAAGGTATGCCATGTGCAATCCTACCAATCTTAGCAATGCTCTGGACAACGAACATGCCTGCCAGACCTTGCTGAAGACCTCATCTGCTTGTGCAATCAACTGCGTGTAGGGGCTGTCAATCATCCCAATTGTATTGGATCAGGGTGATTTCACTCTGCCACACTTTAGGTGGAGGAGAGGTTAAGCAGCAAGGGTCTTAAGACCGCTGCTACTTAACTAGCATTTAAGGTGAGCCTGAAATGATGGGGCCCCAAAGCTGCTTTTGTATCTTGATAAATGCCTGTGGGGGTCTACAGATTCTATTATTGCACCTACTTATATGACTGGCAATGGAAAGGTAAATAATATTTTAAAATAGATAAATTAAAGCAAACATAAATTAACAATGGTGTGAAAGCAGAAATAAATTAAAATAACAGTAAAACTAAGGCCCCTATTTAAGAAATGTCTTGCGGACCTGATCTGACACTGCGGATCAGGTCCGCAAGACCTCACTGAATACGGAGAGCAATACGATCTCTGTATTCAGCATTGCACCAGCAGCTCACAAGAGCTGCTGGTGCAACACCACTCCCTGCAGACTCGCGGCCAATCATCTGTCTGCCTGCTCAGAGCAGGCGGACAGGTTATGGAGCAGCGGTCTTTGTGACCACTGCTTCATGACTGCTGTTTCTGGCAAGTCTGAAGACTCACCAGAAATACGGGCCCACAAGCTCCTTATGGAGCTTGTTAAATGGGCCTTCACGTATGCAATTTATAGCTTATAATAGCTTATATGTTTGTTTGTTTTTTAAATTCAAGGAACAGTGAACTATAAATACAAAAAATCTTCCTTGTATTTGAAAGATTAGACTAAATACATGTCTCTGAATAGTAATTTCAAGTAAAATTTAAAGTACTTTTTAATTTAATTTTCCTTGTTGAGGCAGAGACATTGGCCCCAACTTATCAAACACCAGAAGGACAAGGTTCCTGGCATCATGATGCAGTAAGCATCTGCTACCTGCAGTTATAATTCCACAAGCAATTGCTTGTACAGTTGCGCCCCCTGCTCTCACACAACTCTTGAGGTGGAGGTGAGGTTAAAAATCAGCAGTCTTTAACTTTATTGTTCATGGAAAACTGCAGTATTGAAGTATTTATTTTGTTTCCTAATTATTTGAAGCACAGCAGGCTATATCCAATTAAAAGTAAGATGCACACTCAGTCTGTGTTTAGTTATCCTCATTAAAGTGTTTGAAGCTTTAAAATTGTAGTGTTCACTAGTTTTGTTTACATAAAACTACTACTACTGTATATACTATACATATTTCACATTCCAATGTTCCTCACTTACAGGAATATACATGTATATTACAGTATGTATAATAAATTTTAAAAATTATTATTATTCTTTTTTAATCCTTTTTCTATTTAATATTTAAAAAAATGCACTTTAAGATTAGCAATTCTTCATGTGTGCTAACGCGATACCCCGTTAGACCTCAAAGGCAAAACCCAAATTGCATTACACATATTTTATATTCTTATGTTCTTCACAAATAAGATATGCAATTTTTATTAAATATATATATTTCTATATATATCTGATAATTTTAATGTAAAATAGATATCTTTACTTAGATATCTATAGAAATATATATATATAGGTATAGGTATATAAAAATATACGGCTAGATTACGAGTTTTGCGGTAAGAGCTGCTCGGTGCTAACTTGCAAGTTATTTGCACCACTCACCTCCCTACAGCGCTGCTATTACAGGTTTTCATAAACCCGGCGTTAGCAGGCAAGTAGTGAGCATTGAGCAAAATTGAGCTCCATATCACACTTCAATACCAGCGCCGCGGTGAGCTGGTTTTACGCGCTCGTGCACGATTTCCCCATAGACATCAATGGGGAGAGCCGGCTGAAAAAAGCCAAACACCTGCAATAAAGGAGCGTAAAGCTCCGTAACACAGCCCCATTGATTCCTATAGGGAATCAAAAGTTATGTTTACACCTAACACCCTAACATAAACCCCCGAGTCTAAACACCCCTAATCTGCCGCCCCCGACATCGCCGACACTTACATTATAATTATAAACCCCTAATCTGCCGCCCCCGACACCGTTGACACCTACCTACACTTATTAAACCCTAATCTGCTGCCCCCAATGTCGCCGCCACCTACATTAAAGTTATTAATCCCTAATCTGCCGCCCGACACCGCCGCCACCTACATTATACTTATTAACCCCTAATCTGCCACCCCTGACATCGCCACCAGCTACAGTACACTTAATAACCCCTAATCTGCCGCCCCCAACGTCGCTACCACTATACTGAAGTTATAAACCCCTAAACCTAACCCTAACACCCCCTACTTTAATATAATTAAAATAAATCTAATAAAGAATTCCTATCATTAACTAAATAATTCCTATTTAAAACTAAATACTTACCTATAAAATAAACCCTAAGCTAGCTTCAATATAACTAGTAGTTACACTGTAGCTATCTTAAGTTTTATTTTTATTTCACAGGCAAGTTTGTATTTATTTTAACTAGGTAGAATAGTTAGTAAATAGTTATTAACTATTTACTAGCTACCTAGCTAAAATAAATACAAATTTAGCTGTAAAATAAAACCTAACCTGTCTTACACTAACACCTAACCTTACACTACAATTAAATAAATTACATGAATTAAATAGAATTAAGTACATAACAAAAATAAACAAACACTAAATTACACAAAATAAAAAAAGAAATTATCAAATATTTAAACTAATTATACCTAATCTAATAGCTTTATCAAAATAAAAAAGCCCCCCAAAAATAAGAAAAACCCTAGCCTACAGTAAACTACCAATAGCCCTTAAAAGGGCCTTTTGCGGCACATTGCCCCGAAGAAATCAGCTCTTTTACCTGTAAAAAAAAAATACAAACAACCCCCAAAGAGTAAAAACCAACACCCACACAACCAAACCCCCCAAATAAAATCCTAACTAAAAAACCTAAGCTCCCCATTGCCCTGAAAAGGGAATTGCCCTTAAAAGGGCATTTAGCTCTTTTTTGGTGCCCAAAACCCCTAATTGGTGATGTCGCGAACCTAAAATTTTGCGTTCCCGAACGGCGAACGCGAACTTCCGCAAAAGTTTGCGAACCGGCGAACCGGGCGAACCGCCATAGACTTCAATAGGCAGGTGAATTTTAAAACCCACAAGAACTCTTTCTGGCCACAAAATTGATGGAAAAGTTGTTTCAAGGGGACTAACACCTGGACTGTGGTATGCAGGAGGGGGATCCATGGCAAACTCCCATGGAAAATTACATAGTTGATGCAGAGTCTGGTTTTAATCCATAAAGGGCATAAATCACCTAACATTCCTAAATTGTTTGGAATAACGTGCTTTAAAAAATCAGGTATGATGTTGTATCGTTCAGGTAGTGTAAGTTTTTTTTTTTTAAAAATGTACACTGCTGTTTTAGCAGATATGACTTGCACTGGTGTGACACTGTGCCCTGGCAGGACCTGGAACGCACACGTGTGAGGGAAACTGACTGCTATTATTTCACAGTAAAAAAAGGTTTTTTTTTTTTTTTAAATGTATGTACACTACTGCTTTAGTAGATATGACTTGCACTGGTGTGACACTGTGCCCTGGCAGGACCTGGAGCGCACACATGTGAGGGAAACTGACTGCTATTATTTCACAATAAAAAAAGGTTGTTTTTTTTTAAATGTATGTACACTACTGTTTTAGCAGATATGACTTGCACTGGTGTGACACTGTGCCCTGGCAGGACTTGGAACACACACGTGTGAGGGAAACTGACTGCAATTCTTTCACAGTAAAAAAAGGTTTTTTTTTTTTTTTTAATGTATGTACACTACTGTTTTAGTAGATATGACTTGCACTGGTGTGACACTGTGCCCTGGCAGGACCTGGAGCGCACACGTGTGAGGGAAACTGACTGCTATTATTTCACAATAAAAAAGGTGGGGTTTTTTAAATGTATGTACACTACTGTTTTAGCAGATATGACGTCATTGACTTGCACTGGTGTGACACTGTGCCCTGGCAGGACCTGGAACGCACACGTGTGAAGGAAACTGACTGCTATTATTTCACAGTAAAAAAAGGTTGTTTTTTTTTTTTTTTAAATGTACACTACTGTTTTAGCAGATATGACTTGCACTGGTGTCAGACTGTGCCCTGACAGGACCTGAAACGCACACATTTGAAGGAAACTGACTGCTATTATTTCAAATTAAAAAAAAGTTTTTTTTTTTTTTTTTTTAAATGTACACTACTGTTTTAGCAGATATGACTTGCACTGGTGTCACACTGTGCCCTGGCTGGACCTCAAATGCACACATGTGAAGGAAAATGACTGCTATATTATTTCAAATTAAAAAAAGTTTTTTTTTTTTAAATGTACACTACTGTTACACCAGATATGAGTGGTGGCACTGGGCAAGTGGGCACAGTATACGCTGTGCGCCTGAGCTGGCAGGCAGGCTGCAATTAGATTACACAGGGAAAAAAAAAGCAGACTGATGTTCTAGCCCTAAAAAGGGCTTTTTGTGGTGCTGTCCTTACAGCAGAGATCAGATGAGTCCTTCAGGACTGTAGTGGACACTGAATACACTAGCCTAGCTATCAATTTCCCTATTAAATCATCAGCAGCTACACTGTCCCTCCTCTCACTAAGAATGCAGGCTCCGAATAAATCTAAAATGGATGCTGTCCAGGAGGTGGGAGGGTCTGGGAGGGAGTGTCTGCTGCTGATTGGCTGGAATGTGTCTTGTGACTGTGAGCTACAGGGTCAAAGTTTACTCAATGATGATGAATAGGGGCGAATCGAACATCGCATATGTCCGCCGTCCGCTGAGAACGCGAACATGCTATGTTTGCTGCAAACTATTCGCGGCAGAACTGTTCGCGACATCACTACCCCTAATATAAAAATAAAACCCACGCAATAAACCCTTAAAAAAACCTAACACTAACCTTGAAGATCCACTTACAGTTTTTGAAGACCCGACATCCATCCTCAACGAAGTGGCAGAAGTCTTCATCCAAGCGGGCAGAAGTCTTCATCCAGACGGCATCTTCTATCTTCATCCATCCGGCGCGGAGCGGCTCCAACTTCAAGACATCCGGCGCGGAGCATCCTCTTCTTTCCACGACGACTGAAGAATGAAGGTTCCTTTAAGTGACGTCATCCAAGATGGCATTCCTTGAATTCCGATTGGCTGATAGAATTCTAGCAGCCAATCGGAATTAAAGGTGAAAAATTCCTATTGGCTGATGCAATCAGCCAATAGGATTGAGCTTCAATCCTATTGGCTGATCCAATTAGCCAATAGGATTAAGCTTGCATTCTATTGGCTGTTTCAATCTGATTGCATCAGCCAACAGGATTTTTTCATCTTTAATTCCGATTGGATGAAAATGGAAGATACCGTCTGGATGAAGACTTCTACCGGCTTGGATAAAGTCTTCGGTCCGCTTGGATGAAGACTTCTGCCGGCTTCGATGAGTACTTCTGTCGCTTCATTGAGAATGGATGTCGGGTCTTCAAAAACTGTAAATGGATCTTCGGGGATTAGTGTTAGGTTTTTTTAAGGGTTTATTGGGTGGGTTTTATTTTTAGCTTAGGGTTTGGGCGGAAAAAAGAGCTAAATGCCCTTTTAAGGGCAATGCCCATTCAAATTCCCTTTTCAGGGCAATGGGGAGCTTAGGTTTTTTTAGTTAGGATTTTATTTGGGGGATTGGTTGTGTGGGTGGTGGGTTTTACTGTTGGGGGGTTGTTTGTATTTTTATTTACAGGTAAAATAGCTGATTTCTTTGGGGCAATGCCCCGCAAAAGGCCCTTTTAAGGGCTATTGGTAGTTTAGTTTAGGCTAGGGGGTTTTATTTTGGGGAGGTCTTTTTTATTTTGATAGGGCTATTAGATTTGGTGTAACTAGTTTAAATATCTCATAATTTATTTTTTATTTTGTGTAATTTAGTTAATTAGATTTAATTAATGTAATTTATTTAATTGTAGTGTAAGGTTAGATGTTAGTGTAACTCAGGTTAGGTTTTACTTTACAGGTAAATTTGTATTTATTTTAGCTAGGTAGCTAGTAAATAGTTAATAACTATTTAGTAACCAGTCTACCTAGTTAAAATAAATACAAACTTAGCTGTAAAATAAAAATAAAACCTAAGATAGATACAATGTAACTATTAGTTATATTGTAGCTAGCTTAGGGTTTATTTTACAGGTAAGTATTTAGTTTTAAATAGTAATTATTTAGTTAATGATAGGAATTTTTTATTAGATTTATTTTAATTATATTAAAGTAGGGGGTGTTAGGGTTAGACTTAGGGTTAGGTTTAGGGGTTTATAACTTTAGAATAGTGGCAGCGATTTTGGGGACAGCAGATTAGGGGTTAATAACAGTAATGTAGGTAGCGGCGATGTTAGGGACAGCAGATTAGGGGTTAATAATATTTAACTAGTGTTTACGATGCGGGAGTACGGTGGTTTAGGGGTTAATATGTTTATTATAGTGGCGGCAATATCGGGAGCGGCAGATTAAGGGTTAATAATTTTATTTTAGTGTTTGTGATGCTGGAGGGCCTTGGTTTAGGGGTTAATAGGTAGTTTATGGGTGTTAGTGTACTTTTTAAGCACTTTAGTTATGAGTTTTATGTTACGGTGTTGTAGCATAAAACTCTTAACTACTGACTTTCAGTTTACGGTATGAATCTTGTAGTTTTAGGCTGTACCGCTCACTTTTTGACCTCCCAGGCAAACTCGTAATACCGGCATTAAGGAAGTCCCATTGAAAAAGTTTTTTTTGAAAGCTGTGGTAGTTATGTTGCGTTCCGGCCAAAAAAGTGTGCCGTGCAGCTAAACCTGCAAGACTCGTAATACCAGCGGTAGTGAAAAAGAGCCTTAACACTGCTTTTTCACTCATACCGCAAAACTCGTAATCTAGCCGATATAGAGCTATATCTATTTACAATAAAATAACATTGTTGTGTAAGTGAACATCATTGTATTGTGAAATATGAAAAACTCCTGCGCAAGAGCAATAGGTGTTAGTTTTTTTTTCTTCTGCGCTCTCCATTGACTTCTATGAGGAGAATAAATCAATGCAGTCTTGATGTTGTGAAGTCTGTAAGATATGCACACAAAAAGACTACTTATAAAATATTTACAACATTTCTAAAAGTATAACTATGAAAAGACATAGATGCCTAAATTCATTAAAACTGAAATAACCTGTTATTCTGTGCATCCCAATTTACTAAAGCTCAGTCATCTGCTCCATACTAAGAACAATAATTTTGCTATAAAAATTGAGCTGCAAATGCATTTTGCCTGTTGTAAAAATCTGACAGTAAAAGGGTTAAAATCTCCAAACAAAATTGCAATATATGTCTGAGTAAACAGATTTATTTGGATTTTGATAGTCCAGAATGTGTTGCTAGGTTGATTAAAAAGGGATGGAAGATACAAGTAAATGTAAACCAGGCAAGAGCTGTGATAAAATGTAATTTCTCCTACAGAAAGAAACTGTAGAATTACATTTTCTTTTGTGAGGATTTTTCTATGTAAAAGAAAAAGAAAGAAAATAAGTGCTATTTATATTTGAGAAATCAATATTACTTTAACATTTTAATTTAAATTAGTTATAAATAATGATCTCTGATTAAAAGCAATTTGGATATTAGGGCCCCAAGTTATCAAGGTCTGTCGGACCTGATCCGACAGTGCGGATCAGGTCCGACAGACCTCGCTGAATACGGCGAGCAATATACTCACCGTATTCAGCATTGCACCAGCAGCTCACAAGAGCTGCTGGTGCAACGCCGCCCCCTGCAGACTCAGTGGGGTGTCAATCAACCCGATCGTACTCAGAGCAGTCAGACAGGTTATGGAGCAGCGGTCTTTGTGACCGCTGCTTCATAACTGGTGTTTCTGAAACACGGGGCATCAAGCTCCATTTGGAGCTTGATACATATGCCCCTAGGGCTCAATCACATCCCTTTAAAAAACTTATCAAGCTATTGATCTACACAAATTTTCATATATAATTTGTAAAAAAATAATTAAATAAACATTTATAAAGGATTTTGATTAACTCATTATTGCATTTTGATACATAAAAATAAATCATTTTAGGTGAACCCTAAAGAATCATGAAGAAAACAAAAGATAAACATGACAGAAAGGTTGGCATTTTAACTCATAAAGGAAATTTATAGAATGATTATAATACAAATTTGTTTCTATATTAAAATATTCAAGGAACAACCTTTAACCCCTTAAGGACCAGACCATTTTTCAATTTCCTACCCTTAAGGACCAGGGCTATTTTTACATTTCTGTGGTGTTTGTGTTTAGCTGTAATTTTCCTCTTGTGAAGATCCTGAGGAAACTGAAAAGGAGGCCACATCGAACAATATCGTCAGGACTAGTAACAAAAACAACAGACAAATGGCAACTCACATGAGAGGCGGCACAAACATCAATGGCAGGCCGGGACCTCTTAGTCGCCCGACAGACTCACTCTCAGTATCCGAAGGACGGTCACTTGGTAGAATCTCACCAACCAGGAAACGTTGGGCACCAGCGCCTTCAATGCCTGCACCAATCAACTGGATCAGAACCGGGGGGGGGGGGGGTGTGAAGAGCGCACCTCTTGTATGTGGGATATAAGCAGGGAAAGCACAACACACAAGCCGAAGTGAATTTCTTCACAGAGCAAGGATGAATATAAAAAAAAGTTTATTTAAAAACAAGTAAAAAACACAGCAACACATTTCTCGGCCAACAGTTCTGTTTCATCAGGCTGTATAAAACATTAAAACCCATTGCTCTACATATAGCACCCTCTAACCAATCAGTGGCTAGTACAGACCCACCCCCAAACCGGATTTCATGTCTTTTAAAAAAAATAATTGCTAGTCGGACATTTATTTGTTCTAAAACAAAAAAATAAATTTTAAATAAATGGTAAGTAATAAATAAAACCTTTACATATCCAGCATGATAGTGATGGAATTTACACAATCGAGAACCCTCAAAATGAAATAATTAAATAAAACTACCAAATATTACCAATATTCTACAAAGACAGTGAAACCATAAACCTACATAACAGAAGGATGCTACCCTCTGAGTTTAGATAGGTAATATGCAATCACCAAGTCTATACAGGATATGGGACATTTATGCGGAATTTGTTATATACAATCCTGATAGAATAAAAATCTCAACATTATACAAATGAATAGTTCACAAGAAATAGATCCTAGACAGTGTATAATATATCATAATGTATAATCTAGACATTAACATCATTAAAATAGGGAATAATAATAAAAATAATGAACCATAATGCTTCTTGGCAGTTAGTACAACTATTCACAGGCTACCCATATACAAAAAATCAGTGTATCTAATGTTCAATATATAGAATAGGCTATAAACATAATAATAGAGCCCTATACATATCAACAGACACTGTGATAGTACTGGGGGTCGACAAAACGTTGACACAATATCAGCTAGCTCATTGGTTCAAGAATTATGAGTCATATATGTGAAAAGGCCTCAAATTGTATGCAAACCTACCCTAATATATTTGACTAAAAGTCAAAAACACAATCCTAGTGATGAACATAGTGCAATTTTTTATATTATTTTCTGTCTGTGTGACACCTTTTTTAGTTTGAAAATATTGATCCCTATCCTTGAATGTGGCTCTTCTTTATCCATTATCTATAATATGGGATGGATATTTTTTCTCACATAATCTTTCTTTAAGATCAAACTTTGTGACTCATAATCCAAAAGTTGTTTTTTATTATATGCTTTTTCATATTCCACAATCTATTATAGATTTTAGATGGGAAGAATTCCCCTTTTATAATTACCCTTTTATGATTATGGGTTTGCACATCTTGGGATATAAGAAAATCAATATTTGATCTTTTTTATTTATCACATTTTTATTTTCCTCATTTTCCACACTTTTTTTTATTTTTTATTTTTATTTTCATTACCTGCTTGGTATATTATTAGTATTTTCACACATACCGTATATTAATATTGTTACATTGCATTTGATTCACTTTTGTTAGATTTAATTTGTCATGAATGAGAGGAATCATAAGAGGCTCTTATTGGTGTCTCATATTGGATCCTCTAATTTGGCACCAAATGATGACAGCTCTATAGAGAATTTATCTATTCACGCTTTATTTGCTAAATTAAAAGAGTTAATCAATATTTAATGCCGGCACTGGTTAGATGCTGAAATTTTGCAGAAATATGTTGACAAAAATAAGGTACCACGAGGCCTTAGAATTTTTAAGAGTTGTTCTTTCAAAGAATATCAATCTTTGATTTCTAAATGGGAGGAAACTCTCAGTGATTGCTCTTTTAAACTCATGAAAATTCTAAATACACAAAGAAAATCTTTGGTAGAAAAAACCTCTAAAGAAATATACACCATACAAAGGAGTTTGGATACATTTAAAACATTAAATTACTATGAAGAGCTTAATAATATGGTTTTACAAAAAAACGATACTTTCCAAAAAGAACTAATGGAAAATAAAAATAAGAAATTAGCTAGGGATGAGGAAAAAGAAAAATACACTAAAATCTCCCGCAGTGAGCAATTATGATTATAAATATAATAACCATTCTATGATATATAGTGAACATCCCCGCAGTGATCATACAAAAACACAAATAAAAATAACCAAAATACTACAGGTTATAATCAAAATTATCATAGTGAACCTAGATTGGTGAACAGTAGATCACAACATATCAAAAATGATCATATATTTAGGAGCAAACAAAATGCAGGATATCAGAGATCGTTTGCCTCAAGGCAACATAATTAATATACGCAATCACATAGAAACAACCAATGGTCTAGGACCTCACTTGAAACTTATGAAAGTTCACCTTACTTGAGAGTACCACTAAGTAATAACATTCAGGATCGATATGAATGCCCTAATGATTTTGCATCTACATCTTGCGAAAATCCTTATACACACAACAGATATGGATTATTAAATGACACTGATAATGACAATGTGCCTCCCAATTCCATTGCAGGCCACTTTGCCACCAATACCAACTCTTAACAGCATTTTTTAGAGCCACATCCGAGACAACAATCTTGGAAACAAAAGAAAATAGCCGGGTACTTGGAACCTGTATTCTCCCTGACACCGTTCTACAAAGATAAAAGGCCCCACAGAAACGAGGGCACAAAGGATGTAGCACAGCCCTCAAAAAGGCAAGACTACAGCGATTAAGTAAAGGCATTTTCAATCTTTCATTTCGTACTTTAACGGATGATGAGATTAAGGTTCTAGGTAAAGGACTTTCTTTTAGTCCTACCAATAAGCACAATATTTGCTCTTTTTTTGTCGATTTGAATCGATTTACACAGACATTATCTTTGCAAAAATATTTTTTCAGAAAAAACATTTGAAAGATGATTCTAGAAAAAAAAGGAAAAAGAAAAATAGAGCGCTCTAGGCTAGGGGTACCATAAGAAAAACCCAAAATAAGGTATTATCTTAAAATTGCACAAGAAATCTCGAATGTACATAAATTCAAAAAAGAATATTTACTTTGATAACAGGTCATGCATATACTATAACGCCGTGCCAAACTAGCCATTGATAGGGGCGCAGCATCTCCTTCCCTGCTCATTGCCAGGGGCTGTGTCGTCATCGCCGCACGCTCCTCTCTCTCAGATGCCGGTCCGGATTCCTCTGGTGCGAATCCTGCACCTATGTAAATCGTCAAATAATGATCTAAGTATAGGTGTTACTTTGTGTGCTCCTGGGTGTTATAGATCATTACTATTTTATTGCCTTCATGTGTTTGAACCCTGCCTGTCTGACTACTCTGTCTGTTATACCCCTGAATTGCTGGATTAATATACTGCTGCTGAACTCTGCCTGTTTGACTACTCTGCCTGTTTAACCCCTAAATTGATGGATTGATATACTGCTGCTGAACTCTGCCTGGCTGACTACTCTGCCTGTTTAAACCCTAAATTCCTGGACTGCTTTACCATTGCCAAACCCTGCCTGCCTGACCATTCCAGTGGTTTGTCCTTGGACTGCTTTATTGTAGCCAAATCCTGCCTGTCTGACTATTCTAGTGATTTGTCTTGGACTGCTCTGCCATTGCTGCTGGGGACTGCCTGGCCTGTGGTGAGTGCCGCTCTCCTCATCTTACTGACTTTCTCTGCTCTGGGATATTCCCTATCATTCCGGCACGACCCTGAGATAACAAGACTACTAGCCGAGTTCAGTCTGATAGAGGAGTATTCCATGAGCATAACATTAAACTTGGGCCATGGAGCTAGATGAGGTGGCACGAGCTGTTTATCTTCAGGGACAGATGTTGGGAACCCATACCACACAATTGCAGAATATGGATTCCAAGCTAGAGGCTATAACCACTAAAATCTCCTTACTAGCTACAGCAAGGAATACCACTCCTGTTTTTTGCTCTCAAGGCAGCCTTTAGGAGGGGACTGCATGAATGCATCAAAGATGAATTCACTTATAGTGGTATTCCTTCTTCTTTGGATGATTTCATATAATTTTGTATCTGTCTGGACTCGCTTTCAGAAGAGACAAGCCGAGAGAGACAGAACAAGGAGGGGCCTTCCCTCCCATCCTTCTTTTCGTCCGGTTTCGACAGTATCCTCTACCCCCACAGCAGCTCCAGTTATCTCAGTGGAGGAACCCATGGATCTCTCCTTCAAACCTTCAGAGTCTGAAAGACAGAGAGGAAGGAGATTGAGACTATGCTATTATTGTGGGTCCAACACCCACCAACTAAAGGACTGTGACATTCAGCCGGGAAAAGACAATGCTTAGAGGATAATGTAGGGGGACCTATAAGCATGATCTCTACTAAATCCCCAGATCCTGCTACCTGTTACCCTTACCTTCCTTCAGCATACTGTTCACACTCAAGCCTTCATTGATTCCGGGGCAGCTGTAAAATCCCTGGATCACCGTTTCATGATTCAAGCTGGGTTCCCTCTTTGCAGAAAAGACACTGTCTCAAGATAACTACTCTGGATGGCACCCGCCTTGTTTTAGGGTTGATCCATTTTGAGTCAGCACCCCTAACCCTGACTGTGGGAGTCCTTCATACCGAACAGCTGCAGTTCAAGGTCATTCATTCCCCAGCACAGCCTGTCATCCTTGGTGTTCCTTGGCTTCGGGTACACAATCCACAGTTCAACTGGGCTAAAGGACAACTGGCCTCCTGGGGTACTTGCTGTTTCCAATTCTGCCTTGCTAAAGTCACTAATCTGCTCTGCATCCCCATAGCCAGTATACAGACTCCTCCAAACCTTCCTTCAGTATATGCAGACTTTGCAGATTTATTTGAGAAAAAAGCAGCCGACGCGCTGCCACCCCACCATCCTTATGACTGCAAGATCGACCTCTTTACCGGAGCCCCACTTCCTAAAGGGAGGACGTATCCACTCTGAAACCAAATCCATGGAGAAGTACATCCAAGAGAACCTGGCTAAAAGTTTTATTCTCCCTTCCTCCTCTCCTGCTGGGGCAGGCTTCTTTTTTTGTCAGTAAGAAGGATGGTGGGCTCAGACCCTGCATCGACTACAGGGCCTTGAACAACATAACTATCAAGAATCGCTATCCCATTCCATTGATCACCGAACTGTATGACTCTCTCCAGGATGCTCGCTTTTTCACCAAGTTGGACTTACATGGGGCATACACTCTGATTTGTATCTTTTCAGGACACAAATTGAAGACCGCCTTCAACACAAGATGCAAACTTCCTGGCATTTATTAATGATGTCTTCCATGCCCTCCTCAACCAAACTGTCATCGTCTATCTGGATGACATCCTTGTTTTCTCTTTCACTTTAGAGGAGCATCACAAACACATGAGACAAGTTCTTCTATGTCTCAGAGATAATTATTTGGTAGCCAAGCTAGAAAAGTGTGAGTTTGATCAAGTTCAGATTCAATTCCTTGGTTATGCCATCTTGATAGAAGGTTTTGCCATGGATCCTGCTAAACTCACCGCAGTTCTAGAATGGCCTCAACCTACTTCTTTAACGGAATTACAGAGGTTCTTAGGGTTCACCAATTATTACAGCCAGTTTATAAAGAACTTTTCACAAACAGTCGCTCCTCTCACTGAACTGACACAATGGAACAAAGATAGTAAACATTGGCCTCCTGAAGCCGTAGATGCCTTCTCTTGTCTGAAAAAGGCTTTCTGTTGTGCTCCTGTGCTCCGCCATCCTGATCTGGATCTACAGTTCACTTTAGAGGTTTATGCCTCTGAGATAGGGGCTGGAGCATTTCTAACCCAAAGGGTTCCTTTGACCTCAAAGTCACACCTTGTAGCCTTTTTCTATAAACACTTTACTCCTGCTAAGAGGAATTATGATGTGGGTAATCAATAACTCTTAGCCATTAAGATGGCTTTGACTGAATGGCATCATTGGTTAGAGGGCACCACAGATCCCATTCAGATTCTCACTGACCACAAGAATCTGACTTATCTACAGACTGCTCATCGACACAATCCTCAACAGTCCAGGTGGGCCTTGTTCTTTTACCGTTTTAACTTTGTGGTCTCTTATCTTCCTGGGACCAAGAACAAGAAGGCAGATTTCCTTTCCCATCAGTTCCCTCACTCAAATGACTCCTCTGAAGCTCTTTTTGAACACATCATACCTCCCTCCTGTGTGGTTGCTTAACTTAATACCACCCTACTGCAAAAGATTGCAACATGCCCAGTCTAGTAAACCTCCTGGAGCCCCTGTGGCCTCCGATATCCTCTTTGTACCTCTGAACCTACTTGACCCTTTGCTATCCATGGGCTCATGATAGTAAACTCTCAGGACATCCTGGTTTGACTAGGATTTTTAAGCATCTTTCCCAACACATAAGGTGGCCTACTAAGAAGTCTGATGCTCAGGATTATGTGAACGCCTGCACAACTTGTGCTGCTAACAAAATTCCTTGATCCTATCCTCCTGGCTTTCTCTAACCATTGTCCATTCCCAAACAACCATGAACACACATAACAACGGACTTCATTGTGGACCTTCTCCTTCTGACCACCATAAAGTTATATGGGTTGTGGTGGATTACTTTTCCAGACTGGCTCATTTTGTACCCCTAACCAAACTGCCCAAGAATTATCATCTCTTTTTCTCTTGCATGTGGTACAACTTCATGGCATTCCTGTGAATATCATTTCCGACAGAGGTCCACAGTTCATCTCTACCATATGGAGACCCTTTTGTAAGTTGATTGTAACCACTTGTTCCTTGTCTTCTGACTACCATCCTCAGACCAATGGACTAACTGAGAGAGTAAACCAGGCTCTTGAAGCCTTAGAGCCTTTGTCAACACTCACCATACCAACTGGTCTGAGTTGTTACCCCTAGCTGAGCTGGCAAGAAACACTCATTGGCACTCTTCTATTAGATGTTCTCCATTTCAAGCCGCAGCAGGGTATCAACCTAGTGTCTTCACTCTTTCTGCTTAGTCCACTGAGGTTCCTGATGCAGACCGACACATCACTGGACTCCCCACTCATTGGCAACATATTAGCTTTCAGATATGTTCATCTGTTTCTAGATATAAGATGTTTTAGGATCGTCATAGAGCTTCTGTACGTGCCATCCCAGTGGGTGAACGTGTTTGGGTCTCTACTCAACATATTTGTCTAAGTCAACCCTGTTACAAATTGGGGCCTATATTTATCGGCCCTTACAAGGTCCTGAAAAGACTGTCCCCTGTTGCTTACAAAGTGGCCTTACCCAAAACCCTGTGCATACACCCGGTCTTTCACATCTCTCTAATCAAGCCTTATATCAAGTATAGATATACCTGGCTCCAAACTCCTCCTCCTCTGCTCCTAAGCAGTGGTGACCCTAAATATGAGGTAGCTAAGATCCTGGACTCCAGGTACAGGTGCAGACAACTGCAGTATCTGATACACTGGAAGGGTTATTATGTGGCAGATCGTTCCTGGGTTCCTGCCCGTGATGTGCATGCTCCATCTTTGGTCTCCAGAGGGAACCCTTGAGAAGGGGGTTATGTCATGCCACACCACTCTAGCCATTGCTAGGGGTAGCAATGGCGTGGCGTCTCTTTCCCTGCTCATTGCCAGTGGCTGTGTCGGGTCCGGATGTGTGTGGCACTGACGTCATCACTGCACGCTCTTCTCTCTCAGATACCAGTCCGGATTCCTCTGTTACTACTGTATTGCCTTCATATGTTTGAACCCTGCCTGTCTGACTACTCTGCCTGTTATACCCCTGAGTTGCTGGATTAATATACTGCTGCTGAACTCTGCCTGTCTGACTACTCTGTCTGTTTAACCCCTAAATTGCTGAACTGCTTTACTGTTGCCAAACCCTGCCTGACTGACCATTCTTGTAAATTTCCTTGGACTGCTCTGCCATTGCCGCTGGGGACTGTCCTGCCTGTGGTGAGTGCCGTTCTCCTCATATTACTAACTTTCTCTGCTCTGGGATATTGCCTATCATTCTGGCTCGACGCCGGGATAACAAGACTACTGGCTGAGTTTGGTCAGATAGAGGAGTATCCCACGAGCATAACATATACTATATACAATGAAAATACATATGATAATACATATACTATATAGGATGATAAAATATAATGATAACATATATATAACCACCTTCTAGGTTTCCTTAAGAGCAAGTATAAAAAACGATCCTATAAAGCAAGCATAAAAACAATTATAGCAAGTATTAAAAGCAATCCTATATTGACCGGTCAAAAGGATGTATAAAAATAGTTTAAAAAGCTGGGATCATAAGCCGTATTTCATATATTAGGTTAACAGGGGAGTGTATCTAAATTTTCTGTCTCTGATACAAATTGTTAACTCCAAAATAGTTGCCAATGTAATTTTCAATGGATCAGGTACACCAGCTAGTGATATAGAGCCGTTATAACCCTTTTCTCAAAATGTGCAGCTGATTTCAGCTGTGTCAAAATACTGCAGGGAGAAGGTTTTACATTTATTGTTTGGGCGAAACTGGATCCAAATGTCGCTGTTTCTGTACAGGATGTCTACCTTATCTTGCAAGCTTTGTCCACTTGTTGGTAGTCCGCTGCCTATATAACAGCTCTTTGAGCTTGGCTCAACTTTCAGTCTTTCTCAGGGATGCCAGCCACTTATTGGAACTTGCTGCTTTGTCCACTTGCTGGTAGTCCGCTGCTTGGATAACAGCTCTTTGAGCTCAGCTCGACTTTCAGTCTTTCTCACTGACATTTTTTCCTCTTCCTTTTTTTGTAGCCCTTTTTTGATCTTTGAGTGCAAGCAGGTCTTTTAAATAGAGCATTGGGGGTTTGTTAAGCGCTACTTTTTTCTGTTTTTCCTATTACTAAAGATGATTCTAGATCACCTATATTGACAGAAACAATGGATATAAGGCTCAAAAACCAACAGATTCCTGTATATGAACCAGATTTTTTGGTTGACCAATTATATGATGGATATATTCTTAGCCACTTAAAAAATAAATCAAATTTTATCCCCAAACTCATAAATAAT
Source organism: Bombina bombina (assembly GCF_027579735.1). Taxonomy (NCBI): domain Eukaryota; kingdom Metazoa; phylum Chordata; class Amphibia; order Anura; family Bombinatoridae; genus Bombina; species Bombina bombina. The sequence continues at coordinate 915,891,697 of NC_069501.1, forward strand.
GCACACATAGAGATTTTTAAACAACTAGTGAGGGATGATTTTGATCAGATCACTAAAAATACTGTAGGTAGATATAATATTTATGGTAATGAAAAAAGAGCCTTAGGGGCCTATTTATGAAAGGCCTGTTGGACATGATCCGACATTGCGGATTATGTCTGACAGACCTTGCTGAATGCAGAGAGCAATACGCTCTCCGTATTCAGCATCTGCACCAGCATGTTCTTATATAAACAAACAATGTAACTGAGTGGTATAAGTTGTTCTTGACATTAATAAAAAGATCCAAGTGCAATGAATTACTCTAAATATATCTGTCGGAAAATATAATATTAAACTGTAGCAGGAATAGTTCTTGTGTATCCCTGCTGTTAAAAGAAAAACAACAAAATATACAGCATATATATAAAGAGATGAGGCAATGGCGTATAGAGAGATGTGGTATAATATGGGTAAAAGATATATTCTAAACCCTTTAATAGTGCTAGATTATTGATAAAATAAAATAAATTAAATTAAATTAAGGGATACACAAGAACTATTCCTGCTACAGTTTAATATTTTATTCATTGCACTTGGATCTTTTTATTAATGTCAAGAACAACTTATACCACTCAGTTACATTGTTTGTTTATATAAGAACAATTATTGCTATAGTTTAATATTGTATTTTTTATCAGATATGTTCAGAGTAATTTATTGTATTTGGTTCTTTTTTATCAATATCTAGATCAACTTATACCACTTTGTTGCATTATCTATTCTGTTTATCACATTTGTACATATATACTGATCCCTATCTAGGTTTTTTGCCCCTGTGAATTGTATACACCTGATATTTAGTCTTTTTAATTGTACAAAGTTTGCTATTGGGTACTGTCCCTTTAAAAGGAAGGGACAATGCCATGAACTACAGTCCTATGATTAAGTGCCGAGCATAGGCACAAAACATGTTAGGATGTTCATCCTGCTAGCCTCTATGTACCTTGTTTTTAAGGCATATCAATACATTTTCTCTTTTTTTACTTTTTTAACCACCGCAAGTGCAGCTGATTTTTCCTCTCTCAGGTGCTATATGTAGAGCAAGGGGTTTTAACAGTTTATACAGCCTGATAAAATGACATGTTGGCCGAGAAACATGTTGCTGTGTTTTTTACTTGTTTTTAAATAAACTTGTTTTTTTATATTCACCCTTGCTCTGTGTAGAAATTTACTTCTGCTTGTGTGTGGGGCTTGCCGTGCTTGTATCGCACATATGAGAGGCGCATTTAGCCTTTCACACATCCCCGGTTCTGATCCAGTTGATGGGTGCAGACATTGAAGGCGCTGGTGCCCGACGTTTCCTGGTTGGTGAGACTCTACCACATGACCGGTCTTCAGATACCGAGAGTGAGTCTGTCGGGTGACTACGAGGTCCCAGCCTGCTGTTGATAGCACTGTTTGTGCCTCCTCTCATGAGGCTTTTTATCTGTGGTTTGTGTTACTAGTCCTGATGATATTGTTCGATGTGGCGCCTCCTTTTCTGTTTCCTCAGGATCTTCACTTGACCACTTCTTCTGGGAGAGCGGCCGCAACTACGAATATCTGTACTCCTAATATTCTTTGATCCGGACCTTATCCTTTCACAAACCCACCTCTATATGGTTCCAAAGCCCTATTTTGTACTGTAATTTTGCTCTTACTCATTTACTGTACCCACACATATTATATACTGTTTTTCTTGCCATTAAATGGACTTTCTAAAGATACCATTATTTTCATCATATCTTATAATTTACTATAAAAAAAATAAAATATGATGAAAAAAACACCCATGCTAAATAGTTTCTAAATTTTGTCTTGAGTTTAGAGATGCCCAATGTTTACACGTTCTTTGTTTGTTTTTTTGCAAGTTATAGGGCAATAAGTACACTTAGCACTTTGCTATTTCAAAACCATGTTTTTTAAAAATAAAATAGCGATAGTTACATTGTAACACAAATATCTGTCAGGAATACCTGAATATCCTTTGACATGTATATATTTTATTTTTAGTACACAACCCAAAGTATTGATCTATGCCCATTTTGGTAAATTTCATGCCACCATTTTACCGCCAAATGCAATCAAATGAAAATCGTTAACTTTGTCACTAACTTTTTCACAAACTTTAGGTTTCTCACAGAAATTATTTACAAACAGCTTGTTATGGCAAAAATGGTTGTACATACTTCTCTGGGATCCCCTTTTTTCAGAAATAGCAGGCATCTATGGCTTTGGCATTACGTTTTGGTAATTAGAAGGCTGCTAATTGCCGCTGTGCACCACACTTATGCCCAGCAGTGAAGGGGTAAATTAGGGAGCATGTAGGGTTAATTTTAGCTTTAATGTAGTGTAGTAGACAACCCAAAGTCTTGATCTAGGTCCATTTTGGTATATTTCATGCCACCATATTACTGCAAAATGCGATCAAATAAAAAAATTTGTTAACTTTTTCACAAATTTTAGGTTTCTCATTGAAATGTTATAGGGCAATAAGTACAAGTAGCACTTTGTTATTTCAAAACCATGTTGTTGTTTTTTTGTTTTTTTAAATATCGATAGTTACATTGTAACACTAATATCTGTCAGGAATCCCTGAATACCCCTTGACATGTATATATTTTATTTTTTAGTACACAACCCAAAGTATTGATCTAGGCCCATTTTGGTAAATTTCATGCAACCATTTTACCGCCAAATGCAATCAAATGAAAATCGTTAACTTTGTCACTAACTTTTTCACAAACTTTAGGTTTCTCACAGAAATTATTTACAAACAACTTATGCAATTATGGGACAAATGGTTGTAAATGCTTCTCTGGGATCCCCTTTGTTCAGAAATAGCAGACATATATGGCTTTGTCATTGATTTTTGGTAATTAGAAGGCAGCTTATTGCCGCTGCACACCACACTTGTATTATGCCCATTAGCGGAGGGGTTAATTAGGCTTGTAGGGTTAATTTTTACTTTAGTGTAGAGATCAACCACCCACCTGAAACATCCTACCACCTGATCCCTCTCAAACAACTCTCTTCCCTCTCCCACCTCACAATTGTCACCGCCATCTTAAGTACTGGCATAAAGTCTGCCAGTATAAAAATAAAGGTGTTTTTATTTATTTTTTTAAAGATTTTATTATATATATTTTTCTGAGGTGTAGGATACCCCATTACCCCCCAACCTCCATGATCCCCCCCAAACAGCTCTCTTAGCCTCCCCCCTCAACCTAATGGCCTCCATCTTAGGTACTGGCAGCTGTCTGCCAGTACCCAGTAAAATGTGCACCTGTTTAATAAAAAAAACAAAAAAACATTTTCTGTAGTGTAGCTACACCCCTTCAATACCCTACCCCCCTCCCAGATCCCTTTCCAAAAAATCTTTCCCTTTCCCCTCTCCCTTCTTTGGCTGAATATTCAATTTGACCTGAACATGCACGAGCAAGCACACACACACATGCACATGCCTGCTCCCGAGCCCCTTCTCTGTGCGTGATCATGGACAGGATCAGTAAGTCACACCAGCGATGGGCCGCCCACCCACCTCCCTGCTATAGCTCCCACCCACTATCGGTTGGCACCACCACTGTCCGATGCAGAGAGGGCCACAGAATGTAACTCTGCAAATCTATTTCTGCAGCGCCCCACTCGTGGGGCATGAAGAAATAGCGCAATCTCGCAATTTTGAGGGAGATCGCGGCAGATAAAAGTCCAGGACTGCAGCGATGTACAGGGTATGTCGCTGGTCCTTAAGAGCATAACGACCAGCATCATACAGGTACCGACACTGGTCGTTAAGGGGTTAATAAAACTTAAAAAGTTAAGAAGTGCCTTGTCTTTTCTAAAATGTGCTTATCAAAGTATTTTTCTGCAGACCTTCATATTGATTTTAATGGGTAATTTTGTATAAAGCAATTCTTCTAAAGCATCAGAGCTAAATGAGAAAACTCTTTAGGAACAACACGGCCCCTTTGTAACTGCAGAATTAAAGAAATATTAAACAGTGCTTCTTTGGTAAAAACAAACATGTTAATGTAAATATAGAAAAGAATGTGTAAAAACAGCAAATAAATTACCTTAGTTTTTATTCTGTCAGTTCTGGGCATGAGCAAATCTGACTCCCTATTATTTAGTCTATTCACTAGCCTAGAAGTTTTATGTCTTCGGGCTAAGATAAAGCTTCCTGTAGAATCTTCCTCCTCCTTGTAGGGCTATGACAGGAAGCACAAATGTAGTGTAAAAAATTAATAACAGGTATAATGAATTTAAATAGATGAACAATACATATTTTTTGTATTATAATGAAACAGACTTTAATATCCCTTTACTATCACCAATTACTAAGCTGCTTAGGTAATATTAAGCTTGTAATTCCATTTCAATAAATTACAAATGATCTTTTAGAATTATTTAGGTCACCGAAATTCTAAATACAATATAACCTGAAGATTCACTTTAGGATTTTTCTATACAGTAACAAGGAAAGCAAAATATATGAGATCAAATGAAAAATTTTGCCCAGTATAGACCAATTCTTCACTTTTGGTCTTTGATGTAATTAATTGGGGGCTGATTTATCAAGCTCCGTGTGGAGCTTGATGCCCCTTGTTAAAGACCACTGCTCCTTAACTTGTCTGCCTGCTCTAAGGCTGTGGACAGAAATCAATTTGATCAAATACGATCGGGTTGATTGACACCCCCTGCTAGCAGCAAATTGGCAGCAAATCTGCAGGGGGTGGCATTGCACTAGAAGTTCACAAGAACTGTTGGTGCAATGATAAATGCCGACAGCATATGCTGTCGGCATTTATCGATGTGCGGCGGACATGATGCGCTACATTGTATCATGTCCACTCGCACATTAATAAATATACCCCTTGGTATCAACTTCACTGATCCTTAGATACACCACAACCTAGACGTTAAGTAACAACTGTTGTCTTGTAAAGATAAATGCTCTCTTGGAAGCATGCAGATCTTTAGCTCATCCGGATGTGTATACACATCAGCATCATCCTTAAAGCTCCGGACCATGTGATGTATATTACTGCCCAGATGGGGGTTAACTGGTGATTTGTGCAATTAGTTTCAAATAATTTTGTGCAATTGTATTAACATTTATTTACAAAAACATAATTAAAATCAGCAATGAACATCTAGGTGTGCTACAGCTTTATACTGTATACATGAGTTAAAGTTTAAGTTTTTATTAAACCAGGAAACATAAGATAATTCTAAAATATTACTTTACATCATCTGTGGTGAAGTTGTCCTTTCACCAAAATTTATAGTATTTTTTTACCATTAAAATTAACCAATCAGTGTTGTGGGAAGACTTTTATTTTGTTTGCAGTCATAATATAGTTATCTACTGAGAGATAGTAATTTAAATCACCCATGTTAAAAAACAAAACAACAAAAAACATACATATAGCCATTATCACTACAGTTTAATCTGCACTAAATATTCATGAATATCTACTTCATACTTTTTATTAATGGGGTGTTAGGTTAGGGGTTGTTAGGTTAAGCGGTGTTAGGTTAGGGGGTGTTAGGTTAGTGTACTGTACTTAGTTATTAAAATAGTTATTTGCGTTGTGGGTTTTTGCGGTTTAGGGGTTAATAGGGTAAATAGGTTTTTTGCGGTGTATGGGTTTTGCAGTTTAGGGGCTAATAGGGTAAATTGGTTTATTGCAATGTAGGGGTTTTGCGGTTTAGAGGTTATGTATATAAAGAAATATACTTAAAGTAGATATAATTTAAAGAGAAGAAACTTTGTATTTATTTAGGACAGTAGTTTGTCTAATTAGAGTGTGGCTATATATGTAGTTTATTATATAGAAAATATTTTTAATATATTTAAGATAGTAGTCCATTAAAATTATAGTATTGCTTAAATTTTTATATAAAAGAAGAGTTAGAAAATACGCTGTTTCTACATCTGTAGTTTAAAAAATAATTAGACTGCCCTCTAGGCTTATCGACTAGTTTACTATAAGAGTTACACACTGTCCTAAACTAGTCTTTTTGAAGATGTGATAGCTCCTTTTGCTTCTCTCATATATACAGTATATATATACACAAGTTATTTCTCTGTAATAACGTATTCTTACATTTATAGACTTAATTACTGAATTAGTGCCATAAACACTGCATATCATTTAATTTTGTTGAACTATAGCTATGGTTATTATGATTATTTAACCCTATTTTATATTTTTAGTGTTATCAGATAACAGTCATCTCTTTTTTTTCATATATTAAGATTATTAGAATCTTCTTGCATCTAGATTATACAATACCTTGTTATTGTTATGTACATAAATCTCTCCTGTTAATGTTACTGCTATATTGCAGCATATACTAAATGTTATTTGGTATGTGTCTTTTAAACCCCAGTGAGTGCACATTTTTTCCTCAATAAGCTGAGTTAATAATGTGAGGATTATCCTCACGCTTTTACCCAAACAGTCTTATGAGCTGCGTAACTGAGTTTCCTGATCTTGCCAACTCACTGAGCAGATTGTGAAAATGATCTCATAATTTAAGAAAACATTATCAATTTTACTTTTCAGTGTCAGCTTCTACACCCACGGGACATATTAATGTATTGGCTAGGAAACTACATATTGTATGTAATTATCATATCAGTGGCAAAGTCTGCTTAATCACTTCCCTTTGACACCAGCTTATAGAGCAAAGGATCTTTGGCCAATCATCTATGAAAACATTACATTTAACCATTGGGAATTTAAAATGTATTCTTTATAGGATCTTTATAGGATTTTTCTGTTCCCTCCTCATACTATGATGAGATACAACCTTAGCAATCATCTGTCAATATACATTTAATTAATGCAAATCATGATATGTATAGTTTCAGTTTGTTACTTGTATTTATACTTCGTTTTCCTATATAGCTAGATTTCACATTATACTTGGGAATATTGTATACGCACTTAATCTGTATATTAAAGAGACATCAATCATTGTGGCAATGTGAGCCACACACAAAATGAAATTGGAGCATTTAATCAATAATGTTAAAACACAAGAACAACTCTATTATTTTAGGTTAGATAATATTGTACATTTAAGTTTTTATTTAGCTTAATTGTCAACACATAATGCTACACTTTGTTCACTACAAAAGTTATTTTTTATGATCTCAAAAGGTTTTTCAAGGGTATATCCCTGCTAGTAAAACCTTGCTAATTTTACTAGACGTAAATGCTTATAAGACATGTATGCTGATCTTTTGAAAATAAATCATTATTTAGAGAGAGAGAGAGAGAGAGAGAGAGAGAGATAGAGAGGGGGAGAGAGAGGAGGGGAGAGAGAGGAGGAGAGGAGGGGAGAGAGAGAGGAGAGGGGGGGGGGAGAGAGAGAAGAGAGGGGGGGGGGAGAGAGAGAGGAGGGGGGAGAAAGAGAGAGTAGGGGTAGAGAGAGGGGAGGGAGAGAGAGAGGGGGGTAGAGAGAGAGGGGAGGGAGAGAGAGAGGGGGGAGAGAGAGATCTCAAAAGAGAGGGGGAGAGAGAGAGCAGAAGAGATGGGGAGAGAGAGCTCAAAAGAGAGGGGAGAGAGAGCTCAAAAGAGAGGGGAGAGAGAGCACAAAAGAGATGGGGGAGAGAGAGAGCAAAAGAGAGGGGGGAGAGAGTGCGAAGAGAGGGGGGAGAGAGCACAAAAGAGAGGGGGAGAGAGAGAGCACAAAGGAGAGGCGGAGAGAGAGAGCGCAAAAGATAGGGGGGAGAGAGAGAGAGCAAAAGAGGGGGGAGAGAGAGTACAAAAGAGAGGGGGGAGAGAGAGAGAGCAAAAGAGAGGGGGGAGAGCACAAAAGAGGGGGGAGAGAGAGAGCGCAAAAGAGAGGGGGAGAGAGCGCACAAAAGAAGAGGGAGAGAGAGAGCAAAAGAGAGGGGGGAGAGAGAGAGCGCAAAAGAGAGGGGGAGAGAGAGCACGCAAAAGAGAGGGGGGAGAGAGAGCACACAAAAGAGAGGGGAGAGAACACGCAAAAGAGAGGGGGTGAGAGAGCAAAAGAGAGGGGGAGAGAGAGAGCAAAAGAGAGGGGGAGAGAGAGAGAGCAAAAGAGGGGGGAGAGAGCGTAAAAGAGAGGGGGGAGAGAGAGAGGGGGAGAGAGTGCAAAAGAGATGGGGGAGAGAGAGAGCACAAAAGAGAGGGGGAGAGAGAGATCTAAAAAGAGAGGGGGAGAGAGAGCGTAGAAGCGATGGGGAGAGAGAGCTCAAAAGAGAGGGGGAGAGAGAGCACAAAAGCAATGGGGGAGAGAGAGAGAGCAAAAGAGAGGGGGGAGAGAGTGCGAAGAGAGGGGGGAGAGAGCGCAAAAGAGAAGGGGAGAGAGAGAGCACAAAAGAGAGGGGGGAGAGAGAGAGAGCAAAAGAGGGGGGAGAGAGAGAGCACAAAAGAGAGGGAGAGAGAGAGAGAGAGCAAAAGAGAGGGGGGAGAGAGCGCAAAAGAGGGGGGAGAGAGAAAGTGCAAAAGAGAGGGGAAGAGAGCGCACAAAAGAGAGGGGGGAGAGAGAGCAAAAGGGAGGGGGGAGAGAGAGAGCACAAAAGAGAGGGGGAGAGAGAGTGCGTAAAAGAGAGGGGGGAGAGAGAGCATGCAAAAGTGAGGGGGTGAGAGAGCAAAAGAGAGGGGGAGAGAGAGCAAAAGAGAGGGGGAGAGAGAGAGAGCAAAAGAGAAAAGAGTGGGGAGAGAGAGAGAGAGCGTAAAAGAGAGGGGGGAGAGAGGGGGGGAGAGAGCGCAAAAGAGATGGGGGAGAGAGCACAAAAGAGAGGGGGATAGAGAGAGTGCAAAAGAAGGGGAGAGAGAGACAGGGCAAAAGAGAGGGGGGAGAGAGAGCACAAAAGAGAGGGGGGAGAGAGTGGGGGGAGAGAGCGCAAAAGAGAGGGGGGAGAGAGAGAGCGCAAAAGAGATGGGGGAGAGAGAGAGCACAAAAGAGAGGGGGAGAGAGAGAGCACAAAAGAAGGGGAGAGAGAGCGCAAAAGAGAGGGGGGAGAGAGAGAGAGCGCAAAAGAGAATGGGGAGAGAGAGAGTGCAAAAGAGAGGGGGGAGAGAGAGAGCTCAAAAGAGAGGGGGGAGAGAGAGCTCAAAAGAGATGGGGAGAGAGAGAGAGCAAAAGAGAGGGGGAAGGAGAGAGCACAAGGGGTGGGACCGCTGTACTGCAAAAAATGGCCCGTGTAAACGGGCTTTAGAACTAGTATATATATATATATATATATATATATATATATATACATATATATATATATATATATATATACATATATATATATATATATATATATATACAGGTGAAACTCGAAAAATTAGAATATTGTGCAAAAGTTCATTTATTTCACTAATGCAACTTGTGAAACTAATATATGAGATAGACTCATTACATGCAAAGCAAGATAGTTCAAGCCGTATTTTGTCAAAATTGTGATGATTAAGGCTTACAGCTCATGAAAACCCCAAATCCACAATCTCAGAAAATTAGAATATTGTGAAAAGGTGCAATATTCTAGGCTCAAAGTGTCCCACTCTAATCAGCTAATTAAGTCGTAACACCTGCAATAGGTTCCTGAGCCTTTAAATGGTCTCTCAGTCTGGTTCAGTAGGAATCACAATCATGGGAAAGACTGCTGACCTGACAGTTGTGCAGAAAACCATCATTGACACCCACCATAAGGAGGGAAAGCCTTAAAAGGTAATTGCAAAAGAAGTTGGATGTTCCCAAAGTGCTGTATCAAAGCACATTAATAGAAAGTTATGTGGAAGGAAAAATTGTGGAAGAAAAAGGTGCACAAGCAGCAGGGATGACCGCAGCCTGGAGAGGATTGTCAGGAAAAAGCCATTCAAAAGTGTTGGGGACTTTCACAAGGAGTGGACTGAGGCTGGAGTCAGTGCATCAAGAGCCACCACACACAGACTGATCCTAGACATGGGCTTCAAATGTCATATTCCTCTTGTCAAGCCACTCCTGAACAATAAACAATGTCAGAAGCGTCTTACCCGGGCTAAAGAAAAACAGACCTGGTCTGTTGCTCAGTGGCCCAAAGTCCTCTTTTCTGATGAGTGCAAATTTTGCATCTCATTTGGAAACCAAGGACCCAGAGTAGGAAGAATGGAGAGGCACATACTGAAAGATGCTTGAAGTCCAGTGTGCAGTTTCCACAGTCTGTGTTGATTTGGGGAGCCATGTCATCTGCTAGTATTGGTCCACTGTGCTTCATTAAGTCCAGGGTCAACGCAACCATCTACCAGGAGATTTTGGAGCACTTCATGCTTCCTTCTGCAGACGAGCTCTATGGGGATCCTGACTTCATTTTCCAGCAGGACTTGGCACCTGCCCACACTGCCAAAAGCCCCAAAACCTGGTTCAATGACCGTGGGATTACTGTGCTTGATTGGCCAGCAAACTCGCCTGACCTGAACCCCATAGAGAAACTATGGGGTATTACTAAGAGAAAGATGAAAGACATGAGACCGAACAATGCAGAAGAGCTGAAGGCCACTATTGAAGCATCCTGGTCTTCCATAACACCTCAGCAGTGTCACAGGCTGATAGCTTCCATGCCATGCCGCATTAAGTCAGTAATTGCTGCAAAAGGGGCCCAAACCAAGTACTGAGTACATACAGTATGCATGCTTATACTTTTCAGAGGTCCGATATTGTTCTATGTACAATCATTGATTGCATGTAATATTCTAATTTTCTGAGATTGAGGATTTGGGGTTTTCATGAGCTGTAAGCCATAATCATCACAATTATGACAAATCACAACTTGAACTATCTTGCTTTGCATGTAATGAGTCTATCTCATATATTAGTTTCACCTTTTAAGTTGCATTAGTGAAATAAATTAACTTTTGTACGATATTCTAGTTTTTTGAGTTTCACCTATATAATATATATATATATATATATATATATATATATATATATATATATATATATATATATATATATATATATATATATAGTAGAACAAAGAAAAAGTCCAGACAGGGAGCTCAAAGCAAAGGTGAAGATTTATTAGCGACAATATAAAAGCTTCTAAGATATATTTACAGGACAAATGGCTATGATAGACAGCAGGAAAGGGGCTGGGGTGGGCGTCTGACGCGTTTCAGCTCCTTTGGAGCCTTAATCATAGACAGAATACTGCCCTAATGCCCTATTCAAACTGATATAGACTATGCTATCTTGCTATTGGATGGCCTGACCTACCTATGTTACTTGTAGGTGTATACCTATTAAGGAAAACTACCTATGTACGGTTGAATACCTTATAATGTGAGAATATAATACTCTAAGTGATTATTTATTTATTTTGTTATATCGTATATATGTATATGTCTTTACTGCTGTGAGAATGTAATTCTCTGAAAAATATTTTTATTACTTGATTTATATGTAAATAATCTTGTTGGTACCCTATTCACCAATGGACATATAGTTTCATTAATTGACAAGTGAAAAAAGAGGAAAATAACATTTGGGCTAATTAAATAGTTTAGTTACCTGCTAGTTACTACTAAGCTAATCGCATTATATGCTGAATGTATACCAAATTTTACATATGGTCATACTTATTGACAGCTTATTATAGAAGGTAACGTTATATTCAACTTTCACTAATTCTAAATAGATGAATACGGGGTTTGTTGTCCTCGATACATATTTGGATGTTTAAATATTAGAGTAACATGAGAGTGAATTTATAGTGACCTAGAAGTGATATTTAGTTGGTAAACAAGAGGGCATGTGGCTAATCACAACAACCATCATGTTACTGGATTAATCCTTGTATCTATATTAACTATGTATTTTTACAGAACCAAATGTTGTTGTATAATAGTAGAATAATGCCCTCCTATTGATCAACTTTAGTTACTTTGTCGAACAAAAGGAAAAGGAAGTAGAAGAGAAAAGAAACAGTATTTGCTTACTTAGCTGGAGACATACACAAATAGATGTTTACATTTGTGTATTTGGGTACAGAACAAGACTTTTTTTCTCATTTGCTTGTTTCGATACTACACTGTTTAGAAACACAATGTAATATATTTAAAGGCGGGTGAGGGACAATCAATTACCAATGATTGATTAAATCCGTCTCAATGTTTAGACCAGTTGGTTGCCGACTACCTAGGGTGAAGATCCAGAACACTTCTTTAGCAAGGAGGTCCTTCAATCTATCTCCACCTCTCGGCTTCCTTTTTATCTGGTCAATCACAGTCCAGGTGAATGTGCTTATATCCTTATTGTGCTCATCCACAAAGTGTTTAGAGGCTCCAGTGGGTGTTATCCCCCTTTCGATGTCATTAAGGTGGGCATATATATGTGTGTGTGTGTGTATGTGTGTGTGTGTTATGTCAGAAATCTATTTCACTATACCACTATATGTATACAGTGTAAATGTTTTATTATTCTGAACAGGAATAATTGCAAATATATCATGTAATCAGGTTATCATATGTATTTATTTGCAACCAATAGATATTTTAAGAGCTGGGCCAGTTTTATCTCTGTACCTGTGTAACCCCTCCTGATTGCGATCTAGTTTTAAAAAACACCCCTTCACAGGTGTTATAAAATGGGTTGGTGTATAAGATGACATTTCTTACTGAAAAAGAAATTCAAGAGAAGAAAGAAATACACTGAAAATAGCATGACAGTAAAGAGGTGATTTTAATTTCTGCTGTATCTGAATCATGACAGTTTAATGTTAGGTGGGCTATCCCTTTGAGCTGTCAGCTTAAGATTATATTGAATCAAACATCAATTTGAATTTTAAAATCCTTGTCTAAAATATTACACTGTATGTCCTAATGTCAGCATCAATGTTTATCTTTAATAGTAATTACACATATACATACTTTCAAAGTATAATTCACAATTTAATAAATTGCACTTACAAGTTCTGTGATCAATGACAGAAGTATTGAGCAATTTGATTCATTAGTAATAGTTTAAAATTTATATTTGAATCATATTGGCTGACATCCTAAATCATATGATTATGCATATTCCAATCAAAAGTGGTTGAAAAATGCACTAGTGTGTGGGTTGTTTAGGAGTTTGCGTCATAATTGGTGCAAAAAGTGTTGCGTCAAAATTTAAATATAATTTATATAAATATAAATAAAATTACTATTATTAACTAAATTATTCCTATTTGAAACTAAATACTTACCTATAAAATAAACCCTAAGCTAGCTACAATATAACTAATAGTAACATTGTAGCTATCTTAAGGTTTATTTTTATTTTACAGGCAAGTTTGTATTTATTTTAACCAGGTAGAATAGTTATTAAATAGTTATTAACTATTTAATAACTACATAGCTAAAATAAATACAAATTTACCTGTAAAATAAAACCTAACCTAAGTTACACTAAAACCTAACACTACACTACAATTAAATCAATTCCCTAAATTAAATACAATTAAATAAATTAAATTAAATGAGCTAAATCACACAAAAAAACAACACTAAATTACAGAAAATAAAAACAAATTACAAGATATTTAAACTAATTACACCTAATCTAATAGACCTATCAAAATAAAAAAGCCCCCCCAAAATAAAAAAAAAACCCTAGCATAAACTAAACTATCAATAGACCTTAAAAGGGCCTTTTGCGGGGCATTGTCCCAAAGAAATCATCTCTTTTATGTTAGGGTGTTAGGTGTAAACATAAATTTAGTTTCCCCATAGGAATTAATGGGGCTGCGTTACTGAGATTTGAGCTGCTTTTTGGCAGGTGTTAGACAACGCACAGCTCATAACGCAAAACTCGTAATCTACCCTTTTGTTTGTTTGTTTTTGGGAGATATAAAAATAGCATTACTTTTAGCAATATTAGCATTAAAAGTTATTTTTTTGTTTAAAGGATCAAGGGATAAAATATGAAGTTTCAAGTCATTAATTTTGTGGAGTGTGGCTTATATTATAATCTACCATTTTTTACTCTTATTTACTAATTAACTAACATACTTTTTAGTTTATTTTGATCAAAGGCATGCAAAGTACGCAAGTCACATACACCAGGTTTAATCATAAAAAGGAATCTGTTGGCGCTGTAACCGATAATAATATTAATAATAATAAAGGCTAACTAATGCGCTTAACAATATTTAAAAATATATGTTTTTAGAAAGGCACACTTTTTTGAAAACTAAAAGCTTTGCTGGTCCTTTTTTTTGTATCACTTACAGAATATCATACTGGAAAAATAAAACATCCTACTCTGTTATGATCGATGATTGAACGGCTGTGGCTCAAAGCAATTGGACACTCATTTTAATTTTGATTAAAAAAGACCATTTGCTTGTATATTCCTTTTAGATTGGGGAAATTTATAACGGCACACCGAAGGGAAGGTAATGCAGACATAGATAGCAAAGCAATCTAGCAAGTCTATAAAAATGGAAATCAAAACATGTGTAAGATGAGCCAGAAACTTATAACCTCTATCATTATGTTGTTAGTTTTGGATTGGGAAAATGCTTGCTGACTAAAATGTGCTCAAATTATTACTTGCAATTTGTGTCTTTGAATTCTGACAGTTTTAAAATGATCATGTGGTAACTATTGCTCACTATCTGCAAGCACAACAACAAACAAAAGCAGGATAACTGACTGCTATCCTTACGTAACTGTATTCAAATTTAGAAGAATCACTTTATTTTTCAAAATGAGCCTATTATGCAAAACAGAAACCAAGAAGAAAAGGTACCATTGGGAGTCTACATTTTTTTAAAGCATGTATAAGTAGAATCAAACTTTTAAATAATTTCATAAGAGACATTTGTATCCAAAGTTAAAGGGTTGTGCTCTTGTGACAGATGAGATACAGCTGGTGAGAAAATGGTTTAACATACATGTGTATACTGTAATCAATGACTATATTTCATATGGCTCTAAATAAGGGTGTTCCAACCTTGGCTTCATGGTTAACCATTTTAATGTTAACAACACGTAGTATATTTATTTTGTTTAAAAAAATGAAATGCTCTAGCAAAAGAGAATATTGTATTTTAACAGGAAAATGTCCCTTTTAGAAATCATACATTAAAAAGAATTCAGCACCAGTTTATAGGGCTGACCAAAAGCTTTTAAAAAATGTCAGGCAATGTGTGTAGTGCGTGGGAGCAATCTGACATCAAAATTACACCGACAACATTTAACATGAAAAGTTTGAAACCAACCAACAAAAGCTTAAAGTAACTGGAAAAAATGATGTATCATAATGCTTGTGCCCAGTGCTTTTTATTTGGCACAACTTCCCTACCCTATAATACTCATTTAACTCAAAATGCAACACACAAAATGTTCCTCTTTTCTGCAAATTGCTAAGGGCCTGATGATCAAAGATTCCCCTTCTTAGAGAGAAATTATAGTGCAGAATTCACAGAGGCTCAACTTACTCAGGATTCCATATTCAAAACATTAACAGACCAATGAGAAACTGCCTGTTTGGGTTCGCTAGCCCCGTAGTCCTCCGGTCTATTCAAATATTCTAAAAAAGTGGGCTGACTCTTGCTGTGCTGAAGAGTGGTGATGTGTCTCCTATAGGAAATAATAGGGATCCAGGCTAAAGCAAAAGTCCGCCCACATCACCACTCGTCTTCAATATCAGCGGAGGGGGGATGCTGTATTTGAAGTGTTCCTACACAGCACAAACAGTGCATTCACATTCTGTGTAGGAACACTTTAAATAATGCCTGCATAACCTTACTTTTACTGTACCTTCACTACATACCTCACACTGGAAAACCTGTACCTAACCTGCAGGGTATTGCACTAATGGCAATGTTTCCCAATTAAAATGCAGGTTACTCTCATGGAACACAGAGTAAACTCCCACTAAACGCCTACATCTTCATCATGTTTGTGATCTACCTTGCTAATAAAGACAAAAAAAAACAACATCCTATTAAAACTGTAGGAGCTATGTCGATACAAGTATATAAATGTTTAATGTACAATATATGTATTCTATTGTATAATGCAATATTTTAATTATTCTATTGATTTTAAACAGCTTTTTTTTCTTTTTTGTATGTTTTTTTTTTCTTTTTTTTAGACAATAATGTTTATTTTATCTTATATAAATATGTTGTAAAAGACAGTAGCTGCAACTTTATAGTTTTACATAACTGCATAATGTTTAAACTTCTTATTTTGGTGTAACATATCGAGCAGCATTCCCCATTTCCAAGCACTTGCTAAAATCTGCCACTTATATTTACATAACATCTCTAGAATGAATCTGTTCCTTACCCAATAGATCAAAGAAAGTATTTATTCACTTTTTCTTGTTCACATGGACTGCTAAAACTTACTTTTTGGTGCCATTCCCAATACTCACCTGTATCCTCTCCAGTCTTTTATTTATGATGCTTCCAGACTGATACACCTAATTCAATTATCAAAATACTTACACTAAAGTAGTTCTTAACAATTTCACACCCAAATAATATTTCCATTAACATCACCAAATCTTCACAAGTCAGATTTTTTTTTACTACCTATAACCACATTGTATCCTTTCTGTCATCATTCATTGTCACTATTCTATCTTCAAAATGTCTATTTAGTGGAACATATCGCACAACACATAACTTTCAACTTATAATATGAGCAATGCTTAGAGAGGCCACAATATCGTTTGAAAGCACAGGGCATGCTAAACAATATCTGGTTATTCTTCTTAGCCATGAACTTGTAATACCAATTTCCACACTAATTCTAGGGAGGTCCGATAATATAATAGTGTACCCTGCACTATCAATAGCACTATCAATAGCACTCCACTTGTAATCTAATATGTATTTATTTTATGTTATATTATTTAAAAAATAATACATAGCATAATGATTTTGTTGGCTGATATTTAGTTCATCATGGAGCCACTAATCTTGTGAATGAATATTATTTCTTTCCTTTTTCAACCTGTGCTATTCGTCTTTTTTCAGCCTTGCTGTGGTCTTGATGTGCTTCTGTCTGCTATATTGTTGTATTAAATATTAAACCTGTTGCCTACCTCAATGAAGAAGACATCATTTTCGTCTATTTCTTTATCTTGAATGACATACTCTACTGAACATTTACCAACTGCTTAGCTGTACTGAGGTAATAAAAATTCAAATGCAATTTCTAAAATATGCACTGCAGTAGCTCTTACACACATACTTTATTTTTTCCTCAGTTAATTATGCTTGAAAGTATATCTGCTCATATTTTACTTTATTTCCTAATCTGGCCCATTTAACAAACACTTTTACCCATGTATTCTCTTCTCATATTTCTTGTACATCATAAAAACATCATTTTATTCCTCTGATTTCTGAAAGTCATTCAGTCTCTTTTTACATGTAGTTCTTCTAAATAAGCTTTAATGTGGACAGTCAAGGATTTAGATTGCAAAATGATAATAATAAAAATAATAATATTAATGTGTCAACATATTCTTTAGCAGCACAGAGGGGAGGGTGGTGGGAAAAAAAAGTGTAGTACGTGAAAACGTAGCATGATTTATAAAGACAGACTAATGTTAAAATATTTAGGGCTCTATTTATCATCATAATTCTCCTACTTTTGCGCCTATAATTACTCTGTCGGATTTATTCTCCTATTTATCAACACATTTTACGCCCAAAATAAGCTGTAATACGACCTAAAAATACGACCAGTTTTTCGCTCTCGCCAAGGCGCACAGGTGCGCCAAATACAGCCAAAAAACAATGGATTTCAGTCGTATTTTTAGAAATACTCCCAACAAATCGCCGAAAATCATATTTATCATTATTTTGCGCCAAAGGAGAACCTATAATTCTCCTATAAATCCGACCGTGAAAATACTCCATAACCAAGTAGGAGAACTTACAATTTACTCCCAAATTTTATTCATAGAAGATGGAGTTTTTTTGTATTTTGGCCGCTATTTCTCTTGCTCAGTCCCATGAAAATCAAGAAAATGATGGAAATATGTTCCGGAGACGGCAAAGAGTTCCTTGATTGTTTTTGCCCCGTTGTGGACTTGAGGCATTATCCGATCGTGAAATTAAGCGCAAATTCAGGATAAACCGAGAAAGCATTTTGAATCTATATTCTCTGATTAAAAATTACATTGATCCCCGAACCAGAAGAACAAGGGCAATACCTGGACTTCTGAAATTACTCGCAGTTTTACATTTTTTGGCAACCGGATCTTTTCAGGCTGTATCCAGTGATGTTGTGGGCATGAGTCAGCCTTCATTTTGCCGCCATTTAACAATTGTTTTAAAAGCAATTCTAAAACATCTTTCTACATTTATTTATGTTCCTAGGAATGTGCATGAATGGCATACAGTGAAGTCCAACTTTTACCAAGTAGCCGGTATGCCCAATGTTCTTGGTGCTATAGATTGCACCCATATTGCTCTTAGACCACCATCCCTAAGGGAGGAGCAATATAGGAACAGGAAAAGCTTTCATTCCCTAAACATACAGGCTGTGTGTGATGCAAACCTTAGAATTTGGGCTGTTCGATCTGGGTTTCCTGGATCATGTCATGATTTCCACATCCTAAAACAATCTGCACTATTTTCTGCTTTTGAACAGGGCAACATGCCACACGGTTGGCTATTAGGTAAATATGAACTTATTTCCATATAATCTAATTATAATGCAATCAGTTCTCTGTATTTTTTGTAAGTTTTTTTCTGATTTGCACTTTATACATGTCATTAATATATATAAGAATTATGATTAATTGTAATGTTTAAATTATTTATAATCTCTAATCAATTTTTCTTTTGAAAAAATAGGTGATAGTGGTTATCCGTGCCGAACTTGGCTGTTGACACCTGTCCCAATGCCACATACCAGAGGAGAAATTAAATTTAATGAATCCCACCGTAGCACAAGAAGTGCTATCGAAAGAACTTTTGGGGTTTTAAAAATGCGTTTCAGAGTTTTGGATAGGTCTGGAGGAGCACTTCAATATTCGCCTGAAAAATGTAATGATATAATTCTAGTTGCATGCATGTTGCACAACATTGCAATTTCCCAAGGCAATTTAGAGGAGGAGTGTCCCAATGATCCCACAGATGACACTTATATCCCTCAAGAAATTATAGGCAGACACACTACAAGGGCAGGTGTACAAAATAGATTGGAAATTATTGAAAGATATTTTTCATGTAAGTAATATTTAGAACTGTGTATTATTCTATTAAATTTTATGTATTTGAATTACTAATATTTCTTTTTTTTTTTTTTCAGAATACATGTCATCACCCCGAGTTTTAATTATTTTATAAGAAATGTACACAATTCTTTGATATTGAAGTTAACTCCACCCATTTGAAAAAATAAAACTTTTGCTTATTTATCAAAAATGTTTCTTTTATTAAGGGATAAATATCTTTAATGAAAATATAACCAAAACAAACTATATATAAATATGAATAATACAAACTTTAAAACAAACAAAGCAAAAATAAATGTAAATCACAACAAAATTTTAAAAAGCAGAAAATATATACACTTAATTTTTTGGATTCTGTGTATCAATTCTGAGATCTCCTATTCATAATTTCTATTTTTTTTTTATAATATTCACTTTTTATTTCTGAATCACGTTTTAGAATATTGTTCCTTTGTTTCTGTAATTCAATGAGTTCCTTAAAAAAAGCACTTTGTTCCTGTCTAAATGAGGATGCCATATCTGTCAGTGCCTGTATGTCATTTGTTCGCTCTGTGATTGGAGGTTGTCTGACTTCTTCTGCTGTTTCATCAATGTCAGATTCGTTGACCATTGGACTTGCAGCAGGTGTATTTAAATCAGGTGGTGTTGGTCCCTCCTGTGTGTGACCATGTATTTGTGTCTCATCATCATCATCATCGTCTTGATTGATGGTGTCCTCGACTAGTGGTTGCAGTGTCAATTCGACCTGTTCTTCTTCAAAAACAAAAATAAAATTAAAAAACAAATTAAATAAAATAAAAACAACCATATCTAACCTTTAAAATTTACCATTTACATACATACCATCATATAATGCAATTGAACTATCTTGCATTGTTTGAAGCAATGCTCTAACACCTGTTGAGAAATAAAAGGGTTAACAAACTATATTTTCAATTTTTGTGATTTCAATGTACACATGCGTTCAGTCAAAAATATTTTAAACATCGAAGAATTTCAATACCCATACAAACATTGTCTGCTTGATTACAAATTAAATTCCGATAAAAGGTTCATTATATTTATATAATTATGTTAAGAATATATATTTTGTTTGGTTATTTATTTGTGCTTAATATTGCTTTTTAATTATGCCCATTCAAAAGGGCAATTTATGGTATTACAGTAGTCACACCCATAGCTCTATACATCACCCACCCCTCTAACCCTATGTTTTGCAATCTCGATCTCCAAATACTGCAAAGTCTCTTTTTTCTCTCTATTTACCATTTTCTTTTTCTCTCCATCACCCACACCTCTCTTTTGACATCTCTATCTCTCTCACCTTCTATCTCTATCCCCTCCTTTCTATCTCTCTTCCCTCCTGTGTTATCCATCTTTCTATCTCAACAGCACTTTTTTGAAAAGCCTCTGACAAACTAACGATATGATATACACATATAATTTATTTTTTATATTGCTTACATGCGCTTTCTTCTCGATCTCTATTTGTTTGGGAAGTTGAAGCTTGAGGTTCCTGAGACGTAGTTTCATGGACAAAAGGTTGGTCCTCCTGTGCATTTACCTCCTCTTCCCCACAGACATCCTCATGTTGTTCTTAAATATAAATAAAAAAATTTCAATTCACAATATACCTACAAATGTAAGAACACCACCCAAAAAAAATAAAAAATATTTTACCTCTAAAGTCCATTGTGTCTCCAGGAACATCCAGGCCGACCACAACTGCATCCCCCATCCTGGCATAGAGAATTTGTTCGAAATCAGTCAATTCCGCCCTGTATCCTGGTCCTCCACCTGTTGCTTTAGCCGATTGTTTTGCTTGGCATACCTTTTTTTTATGTTCTTTCTAATGTCGTTAACCCTCTTACGACATGCCCTTACATCCTTCGGAAAGCTACCTTCTGAAGACACAGATGCGCTGATTTGGGTCCATATTGCCCGCTTTCTCTGTGGGTTAACAGTTCTTGCCTGGTAGCCGATTATCTCCTCATAATGTTCCACCACTTGTTCCACCAAAATACAATTTTGACGATGGGTGAACATCACACTTCTCCCACTTTTTGTCTTTCCTGCTTGCAATGATGCCATCTTAAAATTGAGTAGTTAAAGTGCGCAAAATGGTATCCACAATGTAACTAAACTTAAATTAAAGTTACAAGCTAATTTAAAGAATTTGTGCATAAAGGTTGCGAGAAAAGGGCGTGAACTTTATTTTTCTGGAAAGATCCCTATGTCGCATTAGTATTTATAAATAAAAATAAAATGAATAACGGTCATGTGTTTGGTTATGTGTAAATATTGTAATTTGAATAATATTTATATAAATTCTTATTACATGTTAGTTTAGTCTGTTAAAGTAACAATTGTTATATTTGATGGATACTAGCATAAAAAAATACATTTGTTGCAATACAGTAAAAAGTTAAGGTTTGCTTAGAAACTATTAGAGACAATTGATACAATAAAGATTATAAAGCTTCGGATGTAACTAAAAGTTAATAAATGTTTATAATACATATTGAAACATAGATTGAAACTTATAGAAATACCAATCTATATCAATATTGATTTAAAATATTGGATTATTTTATTACTTGTAATTGCGCATTTTTAAATAGAAATTAGTTCCGTTACTTGGCTACACCCTAGAAATAGAAATCAGCACAGCAAGATGGCAAGATCTAGAAAATTCTCTATAGGTGAACTATTGATAATTTCCTATACAATGGAAAAATATTTTCCAAAAAAAAGAAGGGGAATTTACACCTTGGACCAGGATAGGAGAAATAATATTCTCTGTGAAATGGTAAGAAGAGTGAGGCGTATATCTGGACAGAGGAGGACGAGAAAGCAATGCCTAAAACGCTACAATGATTTGTACAGGAGACAATCTAAATTGAGGACACTTATCCGGTGTTACCTGCGCAAATGTAAGACTTTGACATAATCAATATTTCATTTTTAGAATGTATGTTCGTCAGAAATGTATATATAACATTTGTATTTTTATCAATTTCATAACATGTGCACTGGAAAACACATTTATTTTATAAAACTATCAAATTTAATTGTGTTATATAATTTTATTGTATCTCTAGAAATCACTTAGAGAAAAGAAATTCTAGATATGCTCAGAGTCTGGTGATTTATGGCTGTACATTTGTCTATTGTGATTGGCTAACACATTTTAATAGAATTTTACTTTCACAGTTATCTTGAGTGTTGTTTCTAAAGTTAATTAACTTACATTGTTTGTGTTCTCTACTTTACAAGTTTAAAAAGAGATAGTGATGTAAATCTTTGGATTCAACAGTAGACACTGTCTCCCTTGAAGAATGACACGGTTTTTATAATATGTCTGATTCTTTCTTTTATCTATTTATACAGAATTATAAGCCAACTTTGTTTTGATGTTTGTAAAAGAAAAGAATGTGTGAAAGTATGTTGTGCACATACTAGTATTAAGGCGATTAGATAAAATAAAATAAAATTTTAGAAAGATTATCTAATCTATTTCTAACATTTGAAATATGGTCTTTTTCAAAAAGATATGTACAAATTAATAATTTTTCTTTTCTATTAAATTGTAGATTACATATGATTTTACATAAAAGTGCAACTAATTTGTTTACATTTTTAAATAGTTAAAAACCGTAGAGCACCGAGATATCTCTGTCCAATTGATGACAATTCCTCAAGTTCTGGTGGAGAATCTGACCCCTTGCCAAGGGTGTTTATGGACAGGGAGGGAAATGATATTCCAGGTATTTATAAATTGTAATAATTTATATATTTATAGATCCATACAATGTTGGCAATAAAATGAACATTTTTTGTGTTTAAGTAATAAGAAGGCAACAACGTAGGGCAAGGCCTATTATTGAAAATGAGTCAAATGAGGAAGAAGAACTTCAGAATCAGAATTTGGAAGGTTAAATTAATTTTATTACTTTTTATTGCATTTATAATAAAAAAATAATTTTATTTGAAATGTAAACCATTGTTTTGTTATACATAGATGATGCAGAAATTCAGGTTGAGAATTACCGTCAAGATGGAGAGGCAAATAATGAGGAGAGAGAAGAAGTGGTACAAGATTCTGAAATAGAACAAGTGCTTGTGCAGGAAGACGATTTCGAAGATAGTAAGTAATAATATATTAGAAAAATTCTAGTGATAACAGAATATTGTACTAACGAATATATATATATATATATATATATATATATATATATATATATATATGCAGCCAAAAGAAAATGCACTCTCAGGACTTTCAAAAACAAGTTACTTTTATTTCTGTAACGTTTTCGGAGCTCTTGCCTCCTTCATCAGCATGCTGATGAAGGAGGCAAGACCTCTGAAAACGTTACAGAAATAAAAGTAACTTGTTTATGAAAGTCCTGAGAGTGCATTTTCTTTTGGCTGCATATCTTCTACAAATTTGCACCCAGGCAGTTTTCCTTTGTGGGCGAGTTCTGGTGTTTGGGATACCTATATATATATATATATATATATATATATATATATATATATATATATATATATATATAATAGAGAGAGAGAGATAGAGAGATAGATAGATAGATAGATAGAGAGAGAAATAAATAAAAAAAAAAGGATAATGAATTATTTTTAATATATACAAGTTGAGTAAAATCTAAAATTTCATTTTATACAGTGATGCAAGAAGAAGAGGTGGACAGACAGGTGCATGATGAAAATAGTTCAAATGAATCCTCTGATACCATTAATTATGACTGGGGTGAGTATATCAGACATGTGTTTATATATGGATTTAAAAATACATAAGAATAACCTTATTCTTTATTTTATACAGTACCTGAAGATCAAAACATATTGATTAACAAGAAACAGTTATTGGAGATATTAAAGAAAGCTGAAAAAGGACTGAAAGAAAACTATTCAAGTTTGCATGACATGCGCCTTAAAATAGAAAAAATGTAACAATACAATTTGATTTATCATAATTTATTTTTATTTTTGTGATAAAAAATAAATATTTATGTTTAACCGTGTATTGGTGTCCTTATAAATTATTATAAACATAACACGGAAATCAATATAACAATGTATGAGATTGAATAAGGGACAGTCTACAATCTTTTTTTTTATTTTTTGTAAAAGATTGATATTCACTTTATTTGTGAGTTTAATGTTTAGCATTAACAACTCATTTATATTAATACACTTTTTTTTTTTATCTGTGGTTAACTTGGACTTCTTCCAGCTCACTGATGAAATGACTATCACTGATTATTATCTATTCTCTTGCATTAGCATTGTGTAGTAACCCCAGTGCCTGAACAGAGTGTTATCTATATGGCCAACGTGTAATTTCAAACTATTTTGAAAAGATATTTCAAAAGCCTGTGATAAGAGGCAGCCATGAAATTTGCATATGAAGTATGTTTAGTTTAAAATAAGATTATTTACAAAAAAGACATTTCACCAGAAAAGAAATGTGAAATTGTATTAATATTAATAAAGGTAGAATGGCAATAGTTTACTGTCCATAGAAACACTTTAGAAATAGTCATGTGGGTCATGCCAAGGGGGCTTGGATCATGTCAGCTATGAACTAAAAAAATATACATTCATATATATATATATATTTAAAAAATCAATATTTTACAAACACAATCTTGAATATTTGTCAATTCAAATAAATATTGAGGAAGTAAAATTGATGTAATGCAAGGCAGATTATATTAAAATGGATTTAAAATTTATAAAAAAAAAATAATAATAATCAAATGGATTAAAAAATTTAGAAAAGTATTATATTAGTTATTAAAAAACAAAGGATAAAAATAAAATAAAAATAAATGATATTAACATTATTGGCTCGAAATAATCGACATTGAAAGCTGTTTTAATGATAAATAAGGCGCATTTTAAAAAATTGTGGCGAGATTTATCAATAATCCGCCGCATCTCGACAATGGAAATCAGCGATAAAATACTACTGGTTTAATGATAAATATTGGCGTACATGTGCGCCTTTGCAAGGGCGAGATGCGGCGAGTTCTTAGGAGAATTGAAAGTCGTAATTCTAAAATGAATGATAAATAGAGCCCTTAAGGGTCCTGCTATTTACAGCTTTCCCAAGAAAATCATAAATAGGTTTTGTCTTTTCACAGAAAGATTATATATAATAGTCCTTAGTTTGTCAAACAATACCTTTAAATATTAAAAAAGCTGGTGGTGTTAAAAGAGTTTGTCTTATGTTTTCCCACTGCTGCAAGATTGCAAATATATCACAGAACACTGTCTAGTTTTTAAACTTTAAGGGTGCTGTTAGTTCAGATAGCTTTTTTTTTTTTTTACATTATTTTTTTATTATTATTTACAGTTGTAAATGTGCCCAGTTTAATTTTTCAATTTTTTTGTAACAGTATAAAGGCAATCAAAGCATTAATATTTTAAATGTGTGTATTGTTGGTTATTTTATTATTTATTAATTATGCAGTTAAGTATTATTTAATAGATGGTAACGTCTTTTCAACCTTTACTGGTAGTATATTAGATTAGTTTACGCTGGTGTATTGAACCTTCTTTTGCTGGTCTAGCTGAGATCCTTCACATTCTACAGATCATTTTACAGAAATTTGTTAAGCACATTGTAAAAGCAGAGCCAGACTGAAGAATACAGAAACTGTACAGTAGAAACACACATCCTATCCAAATAAAAAGTTTTTTTTTGTTTTTTTGCATGTTTCCTAATTGTTTTTTTTTTTTAAGAATACATGGTGAGTTAAATAAATTTTGCCTGCATGTACCCCCTTTATGTATCACACTTTTAGGATCTGTGGTCCTCCTCTTCCTGTTTAAGCTTTATATATATTTATATTGTATCACAAATCTTTGCCATTGTATACCCCCTACACCACAGAATAATAATACTAAAAATAAGTACTGTACAAAAGTAGAATATTTTAGTATTTTGAGTTTAAAAATTGTATTGCACAAACATTTTATGTTATATCTGTCTAGACAGAAATGCTAATTAAGGACTAGATTATGAGTGGCACACTAACTAAAGCAGAGACGCTATATAGTTTTTTTTTTTTTTTTTATTTTGCGAGCAACGGAAATAGTGTGTGTATTACCAGTTTAAAGTAAGCGTGCTCGCTCGCATAAGGGGTAGGGGAAGAAAAAAGTTGCATAACAGAACATAAATACATGTAAAAGTACAGCTACACTCATACTGTATAAACACTGCTAAAAATTATAAAAAAAATAATGAATAAAAAATAGTTATAACACCTCAAAGATACAGTAGATGGTATAAGGTGTTAGAGAAAAGGGCTGCCAAAGGCTTTACCATATTTATGCATACTGTATATTTACATGTCTAAATATGTGTATGTACGTATATATATATATATATATATATATATATATATATATATATATAAATAAACCAAAATTCATTAAAATTATGGGGGGAGATAAAAAACTGAAATTAAAATCCTCCATGTCTCAAAATTAAATCAATTTAAATATTTGCCTAGGAAATTAGCACATCTAACCAAGATCCCCCGCTTGCTTTTTCCCAGAAATACTTAATATACAATGTTAACAATGCACAAGAGAATTCTGGGTAAGATATGCAAATTAGATATGCAAATTATCATACTGTTTTAACACAGCGATCCTTTTAACAGGATTATTGCAGCAAATCAGAAATCACTCACTAGACAGTCTGTTTCGTTCTGTTTGGAACTCATCAGTAGGAGATAGATTTCTGGTTGCTGCATTGGTAAAGCTATTTTCATGGTTAAACCAAAATTTATTAAAATTATGGGGGGATATAAAAAACTGAAATTAAAATCCTCCATGTCTCAAAATTAAATCAATGTAAATATTTGCATAGGAAATTAGCACATCTAGGCAAGTTTCCTATGCAAATATTTACATTGATTTTTATATATATATATATATATATATATATATATATATATATATATATATATATATATATATATATATATATATATATATATATATATATATATATATATGTGTGCATTGGAGCCCTTTACCATCAAATACCTGAAAATATGAAAAAAGTATTTTTATTCAATATTAATATTTAATAATGGGTTAAACTTTGTATTTACTGTAAATATTTAACATTCCATAGTTATATAAATATTTATATATTATATATTGCATGCTAACTTTTTACTTTCAACTTGTAATACGAGCACAAAAAAACCTCCATCTACCAAAGTTAATGCACGAGCTGGAGCGCAAAATAGTGCTCCAGAAGTAATTTAGCCCTATGTGGGGACCTGTGCTATAAGTGCTTTCTGACCACAGCTATTTAATTGTATGAATCGTAAGCCAGAAATCTTAAAAAAGTTAAAGACAGTATTTTGGAGAACAGTTTGTGGGTTTACTTAAAGGGATTGTGGCAATGATAACATTTAAAGGTACAAAATGTATGATTTTCATTAGTGCTGTTATTAGAAGTGCTGTTATAGAAGTAATCTGTTTGCATTTGATATATATGCATTGCTGTTTACATTTATTGCAATAAATTGAAGCAAACAACTAACCACGTTGTATAAATTTTTGCATTTTCAGACTCTACTAAATTAAACGTGGGGCTGTCTTCTAAAGTAAGAATGTTTCTCAACCATAGACATTTTTATATTATTCATTACGTACCTTCCAAGGCTAAACAACATTTTCACTGAACTCTTTAATACCTTTTGAATATTTAAGAAGAAATTTAAATTCATTTTCAGAATTATACAAATATTACAAATAATTAAAAACTAGAATATTGAAATAATGGATGGTAAAGGAACACAATAGTCAAAATTAAAATGAGCGTGAATACATTTCAGTTTTAAATAATTATTGGTTTGCATTCTTAGCAAAAATACTTCTAGTCAAAGTTATTAGTTCCTCATGGGATATGTATAAATGTTTTACATGCCCAGTGTACCCACAGTCAAGTAAAGTGCTTTGTCAGATTTCCAGTGAGGGTGATTTCTGATACGACACATGCCAACTTTAGGCT
This sequence comes from Bombina bombina, assembly GCF_027579735.1. Lineage (NCBI taxonomy): Eukaryota > Metazoa > Chordata > Amphibia > Anura > Bombinatoridae > Bombina > Bombina bombina. The sequence goes on from NC_069501.1 coordinate 915,919,976, forward strand.
CTCTTAACAGCACACTTTTTGGATATCAGAGATCTGGCCACTGTGGCATATTTGCTTATGCTTCTAAAAATATATATTTTACTTGAATTATTTTTACTAATGAAAGTATACTGCAAAAAATCATTCTATTCAAAATTGAAATGCTCTAAAACCCATTTCAGTTTTTACTGTTATGTACATTTAAGTTTTTTATTCTCTGCACAATTGTTTTTGATAAGATTATGTTTGTCCTCAGTCTATAATGTCAAAAGTATATGGGATCATATTGGGAAAAGTCATTAAAATAAAATATTGAATCGTTATTAGTCAACTCAAAATAGTTTATTTTCTTTCATGATATATTTTGTTTCCTCTGGAAGACAATAGTGATGTCGCGAACCTAAAATTTTCGGTTCGCGAACCGCGGACTCGAACTTCCGGTATTGTTCGCGAACGCGCGAACCGCGCGAACCGCCATTGAATTCAATAGGCAGGCGAACTTTAAAACCTACAAGGACTCTTTCTGGCCACAATAGTGATGGAAAAGTTGTTTCAAGGGTCCTAACACCTGGACTGTTGCATGCTGGAGGGGGATCCCTGGCAAAACTCCCATGGAAAATAACATAGTTGATGCAGAGTCTGCTTTTAAGCCATAATGGGTCTAAATCAACTAACATTCCCAAAGTGGCTGTCTCAAAACATCCCGGACAGAAGATAGATTGATAGTGATAGATAGGATAGATAGATATACATAGATTGATAGTTAGATAGAATCGATAGAAGAGAAATAGATATATTTGTTAGATATATAATTACCCTAATAAATTCTAATAATCAAACATGCGTTCTTGGACCCAACTAGCTTGTGTCAATTAGTACTTTTCTTAGCACTTTAATCCCTGTTCCCCCCCCCCCTATCGTGGGAGTTCTATATGGCCTGCCAGATTACCCTGAAAAATTATAATAATAAGACATGTGGTCTGCTACCTATTTTAACGAGGTTGTGTTTTAAGTACTACCATTCTTAGCACTTTAATCTCTGTAACTCCCCCTATTTGGTGAGGTCTTGTGATGATCTGTGATGATATTTCCTAGAATCTAGAATAAAGTGAGGTGTCAGTGTGAACCACAGCTGCTGAGATAATGTAAGTGCTGTAGTGTACCTTGTATATTATTGGATAATAACATGAATTACAAACCATGTAATGTGAGAACCCACATAATATCTAAGATGAATTAATATGAGGTAACAAGGCTGCTGTTATTCTAAAGCTGCTGGGGGATTGATACGCAACTTATGCAGCAAAAATAAAGACAGCACAAATACCATGATGGGTTTGAGGATAAATCAGAATATGTGACAAGATATGAACTGTACAGTAAAATAACAACCATAGGAAAAAGTAAGCAAAAGTGAACGGAGCATGTAAACAGTGAGAAGGCAGATTGGCTCCGCTAAAAAATAAAGTTTTAATTATTGCGCAATATATTAGTTGGTGATAAAGTATATACTTGCTTTCTTTTGAGAACACTGGCAGCTCTGTGGTAAGTTCGCCCGGGCAGAGATAGAAAATATCTAACCCGTGCAGATGGAGAGCAGAGATCCGGTAGAATGGAGGAGCTGCAGTGTGGAGTTGGCGTGTGACGTCACCGCAAGGAGTTCCGATGTTGAACAGCTGGTGGTGAGCTGAGCGGATTCAGTTCCGATGATTGCAGTGCAAGAGCAAGTGAAGCAGGATTCACAAAGAGGCTAGGGAAAATGACTGTAGCAGGGATACCACGGTCCAATACCAAGCACTGTGGAGAGTGAGAGGTGACCTTTTATAGATCTGTGGAGAGCTAATTGTTATTTAAAGGTGCAGTAATGGTACATAGTATACATGTATTTATAAGTAAGAAAGCAATCATGACAGGTCTATACGGCCTGGATGATTACCCATACAAAATATAATAAGACATCTGCTCTTGGTCTGCGACCCATGGTAACTATGTTGTGTTAATTAGTAATGTCCTTCGCATTTTAATAGCTGTTACTCATACTCACCCTATCGGTGGAGGTCTATATGGCCTGCATGATTACCCTTACAAAATATAACAACCAAACATATGTTCTGTGACCCATGGTAAGTATGTTGTGTTATGTAGTACTGTTCTTTGCATTTTCATACCTGTTACAACACCAAATGGTGGCAGGTCTATCTGTCCTTCATGATTAGCTGCACCCAAACCCAAAAAAAAGCCGAGTGGTCTTAGACTAACACCCATGGCTAACTCTGTTGTTTCAATTAGTACTATTCTTAGCACTTTCATCCCTGTTACGGGCGGTCTACATGGCCATCATGATTAGCCGAACAAAATACTACAATCCAACCTTTGCTCAGTCTTCATAGGCCCTTCATTGTCTGTATTTTGATAGTACAGTTCTTATTATTTTTATAGCTGATACAACACCGAATGTTGTCAGCTCTATATGGCCTGCAGGAATAGCTGCACCCAATACAAAAATAAATCCAAGCGGTCTTGGATTAACACCCATGGCTAACTCTGTTGTTTCAAGTAGTACTATTCTTAGCACTTTCATCTCATCATCCCTGTTACTTCCAGGACTCTCTATGGTGGTGGTCTACATGGCCATCATGATTAGCCTAACCAAATACTACAATCCAACCTTGGCTCAGTCTTCCTAAGGCCCTTCATTGGCTGTATTTTGGTAGTACTGTTCTTATTAGTTTAATAGCTGATACGACACTGAATGTTGTCAGCTCTATATGGCCTGCATGAATAGCCGCACCCAAAGCCAAAAAAAAGCCAAGCGGTTTTGCACTAACACCCATGGCTAACTCTGTTGTTTAAAGTTCTACTATTCTTAGCTCTTTCATCTCATCATCCCTGTTACTTCCAGGACTCTCGGTGGTGGTGGTGGTCTACATGGCCATCATGATTAGCCTAACCAAATACTACAATCCAACCTTGGCCCAGTCTTCCTAAGGCCCTTCATTGGCTGTATTTTGGTAGTACTGTTCTTATTAGTTTAATAGCTGATACGACACCGAATGTTGTCAGCTCTATATGGCCTGCAGGAATAGCCGCACCCAAAGCCAAAAAAAAGCCAAGCGGTTTTGCACTAACACCCATGGCTAACTCTGTTGTTTCAAGTTCTACTATTCTTAGCTCTTTCATCTCATCATCCCTGTTACTTCCAGGACTCTCGGTGGTGGTGGTCTACATGGCCATCATGATTAGCCTAACCAAATACTACAATCCAACCTTGGCTCAGTCTTCCTAAGGCCCTTCATTGTCTGTATTTTGGTAGTACTGTCATCCTTTTGAATAAAAGATTACAGGAAAGGCATTGATTTTAGAAACCCACAGATCATTATTTGCAACCGTGAATTTAGAAAAAAAAATTGATTACACAGCCGTGACACTTATTTATGCTCAGGCCTTTTTAATACGAGAGTCCCGGAGCCTCAACCGAAACAACAGCATGAAAGAGGAGATATGTCATCCTTTTGAATAAAAGATTACAGGAAAGGCATTGATTTTAGAAACCCACAGATCATTATTTGCAACCGTGAATTTAGAAAAAAAAATTGATTACACACCCGTCACACTTATTTATGCTCAGGCCTTTTTAATACGAGGGTCCCGGAGCCTCAACCGAAACAACAGCATGAAAGAGGAGATATGTCATCCTTTTGAATAAAAGATTACAGGAAAGGCATTGATTTTAGAAACCCACAGATCATTATTTTCAACCGTGAATTTAGAAAAAAAAATTGATTACACAGCCGTGACACTTATTTATGCTCAGGCCTTTTTAATACGAGGGTCCCGGAGCCTCAACCGAAACAACAGCATGAAAGAGGAGATATGTCATACTTTTGAATAAAAGATTACAGGAAAGGCATTGATTTTAGAAAGCCACAGATCATTATTTGCAACCATGAAATTACACAAAAACATTGATTAGACAGCCGTGACACTTATTTATGCTCAGGCCTTTTTAATACGAGGGTCCCGGAGGCTCAACCGAAAAAACAGCATGAAAGAGGAGATATGTCATCCTTTTGAATAAAAGATTACAGGAAAGGCATTGATTTTAGAAAGCCACAGATCATTATTTGCAACCGTGAAATTAGAAAAAAACATTGATTAGACAGCCGTGACACTTATTTATGCTCAGGCCTTTTTAATACGAGGGTCCCGGAGGCTCAACCGAAACAACAGCATGAAAGAGGAGATATGTCATACTTTTGAATAAAAGATTACAGGAAAGGCATTGATTTTAGAAAGCCACAGATCATTATTTGCAACCATGAAATTAGAAAAAAAACATTGATTAGACAGCCGTGACACTTGATTTTAGAAACCCACAGATCATTTATATGACCCGTGTAATAGAAAAAAACATTCATTAGACACCGGTTACACTTATTTATCCTCAGGCCTTGTTAATACGAGGGTCCCGGAGCCGCAACTGAAACAATAGCATGAAAGAGGACATATGTCAATCTTTTTGAATTATAGCTTACAGGAAAGGCATTGATTTTAGAAACACTGAGATAATTACTTGCAACCGGGAAATCAAAAAAAAAATTGAACAGACACCCAGTACACTTTATTATCCATAGGCCTTTTCAGCAGAGGCTCCAGGACCCTCAACAAAAACAAGAGCAGGGAGCTGGGCATAGGAGTACAATGGAGTGTGACAATAATAATCTGAAAGTGAAGATTGCATAGTTGTGGCATTTTAATTTTGTTATCGTGGGAACTTAGTACTTGCAATGACCTTGCTCTGGTGAATCCATATCGCAAATGTGTTATTTAAGGCACTGTTTGTCTATTTTTTTGAATATCAGCATTTGTTAAATGAAGCTCAACTTAGGCTGGTGAGAAACGACCTTTCTTCTGGCTGTTTGCAAATGTTGTGGCTCTGGACAAACATGTGAATAAGGGGCCATCAGCCATATTCTGCACGCAACCCCTTTGATGATTGACGATAAACATGTGTCACCTGCAAGCAGAGCTCGTTACTTCTGTCTAAATCATCTTCCTGGTATGGACAGGCCACTGTTTCCCACAGCAAGTACGAATTTTGAAATACAAGATTGTCTTGAGTATGGTAGGAAACCAAAGTTTATTTAATTCAGTACTATCTATCACCACAAAAAATGAACTTCTTGAAGCAACAAAAATGCCAGCAATTTCATGTGCTTATGGATGACAAGGACATCATGTCCTTTGGTGCACAGAGATGGAGACAATTTTTGCCCTCCCTGTACACTACCCAGATGTCTCAAACATCACCAGAAACACAATACAGCCACTCTTGTGAAGTTCCTGGTGTTCCGGTAGCCATCTCTTTGCGCTCCTAAAGGAATACTTTATCAGTGTTTTTGTATACATCCGACAACAGCTTCGGAGACTGTGTTGACGCACATGTTATTTACTGTTGTTCCAGCTGTGGCAATATCAATTGGCATGAAAAAGTTAAGATTTGTGGGTTGGGAAGCCTATAGCTGTTAAGGTAGGACGTGTGTTTGAGGAGCTCCAGGTCTTACAAGTTACTTTGGAGTTAGTTTTCAACCTTAATTTAATTTTCTTTTTGGGATTCATAGCCACACTTTCTGGGGCTATCCAAGAGGAGCCTGGTAAAAGCAGTAGTAGTCACCCCTTATATCAACGGGTACGGAGACCTGTTTTTTGCTTTTCCAATATTGCGCCGTACCCCAAACTAATCCTGAATGAAAAAAAAAAATTAAAATTTGGACTAGTGACGCACATTTTATGCACGCTGTGGCAATTGCAATTTGCAATAAAAATAATCTGCTAACAACAACCACTACCTACGACCACACCTGACTCCTGAAGTCATGCTTCAGTTATTAAGTCAAGTTAAATTAAATTTTTTTTTCTTTATTATGCTCAGCAGAGGCTCCAGGACCCTCGACAAAACCAGCAGCAGGAAAGAGGACATATGGCATCCTTTTGAAAAAAATGATTATAGGAAAGGCATTGATTTTAGAAACACAGAGATCATTAGTTGCAACCGTGAAATCACAAAAAACTTTGATTATACACCAAGTACACTTATTTATCCTTAGGCCTTTTTAGCAGAGGCTCCAGGACCCTCCACAAAACCAGCAGCATGAAAGAGGACATATGGCATCCTTTAGAAAATTAGATTACAGGAAAGGCATTGATTTTAGAAACACAGAGATCATTAGTTGCAACCGTGAAATCACAAAAAACTTTGATTATACACCAAGTACACTTATTTATCCTTAGGCCTTTTTAGCAGAGGCTCCAGGACCCTCCACAAAACCAGCAGCATGAAATAGGACATATGGCATCCTTTAGAAAATTAGATTACAGGAAAGGCATTGATTTTAGAAACACAGAGATCATTAGTTGCAACCGTGAAATCACAAAAAACTTTGATTATACACCAAGTACACTTATTTATCCTTAGGCCTTTTTAGAAGAGGCTCCAGGACCCTCCGCAAAACCAGCAGCATGAAAGAGGACATATGGCATCCTTTAGAAAATTAGTTTACAGGAAAGGCATTGATTTTAGAAACACAGAGATCATTAGTTGCAACCGTGAAATCTAAAAAAACATAGATTATACACCCAGTACACTTATTTATCCTTAGGCCTTTTTAGAAGAGTGTCCCGGAGCCTCAACAGAAAGAACAGCATGAAAGAGGACATATGGCATCCTTTTGAATAATAGATTACAGGACCCTCAAACAAAAAACCAGCAGGAAAGAGGACATATGGCATATTTTTGAACAATACAGTAAGAGTACAGGAAAGGCATTGATTTTAGAAACCCATAGATAATTTTTTGCAAATGTAAATTTGAATCAAAAAAATGATTCGATGGACACCCAGTACACCACTTTCTCCTTAGGCCTTTTTATAAGAGGGTCCTGGACCCTCAAAAAAAAAACACCAGCAGGAAAGAGGACATATGGCATACTTTTGAAAATTAGATTACAGGAAAGACATTGATGTTAGAAACACAGAGATCAGTTATATGACCCGAGAAATAGAAAAAAAAAACATTGATTGGACACCCAGTACACTTCTTTATCCTTAGGCCTTTTTAAAAGAGTTTCCCGGAGCCTCAACAGAAAGAACAGCATGAAAGAGGACATATGGCATCCTTTTGAAAAATAGATTACAGGAAAGGCATTGATTTTTGAAAGACAGAAAAAATAAGTTACAACTGTTAAATCTAAAAAAACATTGAATAGACACCCAGTACACTTCTTTATCCTTCGGCCTTTTTAGCAGAGGCTCCAGGACACTCAACAAAACCAGCAGTAGGAAAGAGGACATATGGCATCCTTTGTGAAAAAAAGATTATAGGAAAGGCATTGATTTTAGAAACCCGGGGATAATTTGTTGCAACCGTGAATTTGAATTAAAAAAAAAGATTGGATGGACACCAGGTACAATTCTTTATCCATAATGCCTTTTTATAAGAGGGTCCAGGACCCTCAAACAAAAAACCAGCAGGAAAGAGGACATATGGCATACTTTTGAACAATAGAGTACAGGAAAGGCATAGATTTTAGAAACCCATAAAAAAAAAATTTAAAATGTAAATTTGAATAAAAAAAATGATTCAATGGACAGCCAGTACACCTCTTTCTCCTTAGGCCTTTTTATAAGAGGGTCCTGGACCCTCAAAAAAAAAACACCAGCAGGAAAGAGGACGTATGGCATCCTTTTGAACAATAGAGTACAGGTACAGCATTGATTTTACAAACCCAGAGATCATTTTGGTCAATTGTTAAATAGAAAAATAAAAATGAGTGGCCAACCAGTACACCTCTTTCTCCTTAGGCCTTTTTATAAGATGGTCCTGGACACTCAAAAAAACACCAGCAGGAAAGAGGACGTATGGCATCCTTTTGAACAATAGAGTACAGGTACGGCATTGATTTTACAAAACCAGAGATAATTTAGGTCAAATGAGAAATAGAAAATAAAAATGAGTGGACACCCAGTACACCTCTTTCACCTTAGGCCTTTTTATAAGAGTGTCCAGGACCCTCAAACAAAATACCAGCAGGAAAGAGAACATATGGCATTCTTTGGAACAATAGAGTACTGGTACGGCATTGATTTGTGAAACCCACAGATAATTGTTTGTAAAAGTGAAATAGCACCAAAAACCATGCTTGGACTCCCACTCCAGGTCGTTCACCTTCAGCTTTTTTATAAGAGGGTCCAGCACCCTCAACAGAAACAACTGCAGGAAACACCACCACATATGCCATCCTTTTGCACAAGCGAGTACAGGTATGGCATCCATTTTAGAAACCCAAAGATAATTGAGAGGAACCAGGAGCATTTTTATAAAAACTGGATGGGGAAACCATTACTACAGGTCGTTCTCCTTCAGCCTTTTTATATCATGGGCCACGACCCGCAACAGGCACAACAGCATGAAACAAAACATATGCCACCCTTTTGCACAATAGAGTACAGGTATGTCATAGATGGAACACGGAGATAATTTAGATCAACCAAGAGACGGATAAAGATGCTTGGTCGGTCCTACTCTTTCAAATTTGTTGCATTTTGCGTTCAATTGAATGGTCCACTGGATATGAGTGGTGTTTAAAGTTGTACAATTCGTAACAGTTTAATCACTAGTGTTATGTGCCTTATTTTTTTTATTTGAGTTTTGTACCCACAGAGATGCAGCAGAGGCCAGAAAAATTAGGAATGTACAAATGACTGAAACATTGGGGTATTGTTGGAGCAACTGCTGTAGCAGCGGCCAGAAAAATCGATGTTTGTAAAACATTTATAAAGTGCCCTAAAAGCTTGTGGCTTGAACACTAGTTGTTGGCGGATAAGTCAAGCAAGTCCTCCGTCTTTATAACCAAAAAAAAAAAGGCCAGCCTGTGTACCAGTTGTAGCCCAAGGCAGCTCATTTCATCATCAGTAGTTTTTTATTCAAATGTATCGCCCAATGTCAGTCCCTTCGGGATCCAGCCCTCATTCATTTTTATAAAAGTGAGATAGTCAAGGCTTTTTTGACCTAGGCGACTTCTCTTCTCAGTGACAAAACCTCCTGCTGCACTAAAAGTCCTTTCGGACAGGACACTTGAAGCGGGGCAGGCCAGAAGTTCCATTGCAAATTGGGATAGCTCAGACCACAAGTCCAGCCTGCACACCCAGTAGTCAAGGGGTCCATCGCTCCTGAGAGTGTCGAGATCCGCAGTTAAAGCTAGGTAGTCTGCTACCTGTCGGTTGAGTCTTTCTCTAAGGCTGGATCCCGAAAGGCTCTGATGGTGCATGGGAGTTAAAAAGGTACGCATGTCCTCCATCAACAAGACATCAGGAAAGCGCCCGGTCCTTGCCGCCGTGGTCGTGGGAGGAGGAGGATTAATTTCATCTCTTCCCCTGTTACATTCCCGTGGTGCTGTGACATCACCCTTATACGCTGTATAAAGCATAGTTTTTAATTTATTATGAAAATGCTCCATCCTTTCCGACTTGCGGGAATTTGGTAACATTTCAGGCACTTTATGCTTATACTGGGGGTCCCCAAAGCCACATTCCTCCTCTGACTCCTCTTCCTCACAATCCTCTTCCTGCGTTGCCGCAGGTCCAGCAAGCAATGCTGATTCGGCTGTTTGTGGGGGTGATGGACACCACAACTCTTCCTCTTCCTCTTCACGCTCATCTACTGCCTGATCCAGCACTCTTCGCAGGGCACGCTCCAGGAAGAAAACAAATGGTATGATGTCGCTGATGGTGCCTTCGGTGCGACTGACAAGGTTTGTCACCTCCTCAAAAGGACGCATGAGCCTACAGGCATTGCGCATGAGCGTCCAGTAATTTGGAAAAAATATCGCCAGCTCCCCAGAGGCTGTCCTAGCACCCCGGTCATACAAATACTCATTAACAGCTTTTTCTTGTTGGAGCAGGCGGTCAAACATTAGGAGTGTTGAATTCCACCGTGTCGGGCTGTCGTAAATCAAACGCCTCACTGGCAGGTTGTTTCGACGCTGGATATCAGACAAGTGCGCCATGGCCGTGTAGGAACGTCTGAAATGGCCACACACCTTCCTGGCCTGCTTCAGGACGTCCTGTAAGCCTGGGTACTTATGGACAAATCGTTGTACAATCAGATTACACACATGTGCCATGCACGGCACATGTGTCAACTTGCCCAATTTCAATGCCGCCACCAAATTACTTCCATTGTCAGAAACAACCTTGCCAATCTCCAGTTGGTGCGGAGTCAGCCACTGATCCACCTGTGCGTTCAGGGCGGTCAGGAGTGCTGGTGCGGTGTGACTCTCCGCTTTCAGGCAAGTCAATCCCAAGACGGCGTGACACTGCCGTACCCGGGATGTAGCATTGTACCTGGGGAGCTGGGGGGGTGCCATAGATGTGGAGCAAGACGCAGAAGTTGAAGAGGACTCAGCCGAGGAAGAGGTTATGGAAGAGGATGGAGTAGGAGGAGTAGAGGAGGTAGCAGCAGGCCTGCCTGCAAGTCGTGGCGGTGTCACCAACTCTTCTGCAGAGCCACGCATTCCATGCTTGTCAGAAGTCAGCAGGTTTACCCAATGCACAGTGTAGGTGATATACCTGCCCTGACCATGCTTTGCAGACCAGCTATCCGTGGTCATATGGACCCTTGCCCCAACGCTGTGTGCCAGACATGCCATAACTTCCTTTCTCACAACAGAGTACAGGTTTGGGATTGCCTTTTGTGAAAATAAATTTCTGCCAGGTACCTTCCACTGCGGTGTCCTAATAGATACAAATTTTTTGAAAGCATCAGACTCCACCAGATTGTATGGTAAAAGCTGGCGGGCTAAGAGTTCAGACAAGCCAGCTGTCAGACGCCGGGCAAGGGGGTGATTTTGAGAAATTGGCTTCTTACACTCAAACATGTCCTTGACAGACACCTGACTGTGGGCAGATGACCAGGAACTGCTACGTAAGAGAGACTGAGTGGAGGATGGTTGAGAGGAGGCAAGGAGGACAGCACTGGTTGATGTGGCTGAAGATGCTGGAGCAGGAGGAGGAGGGCGGCTTTCACTTTGTGTGCTGCTTCTACTCATGTGTTCTTCCCATCGGCCTTTGTGATGGGAGACCATGTGCCTTCGCAAAGCAGTTGTACCTAGGTGGCTGTTGGACTTCCCACGACTCAGTTTCTTTTGGCACAGGTTGCAAATGGCATCGCTGTTGTCAGAGGCAGACACACACAAAAAATGCCACACTGCTGAGCTCTGCGATGACGGCATTCTGGTGGTGGCAACAGCATGCGTTGATGGGCATCGGCGGGCTGTCTGGCTGACCCCTGGTGACGATGCATGCTGTCTGACTGTGCCACTAGCTCCTTGAGACGACCTCCCCGTGCTTCCAAATCATCTCCTCCTCCTCCTCCTCTCTGTCTCCCCATCTGAACTTTCCCCCTCTTCTTCTTCTCTTCTAGCAGGCACCCACGTGACATCCACCGACACATCATCATCAACCGCTTCACTTGTATCTGAAACATCAAGAAAGGAAGCAGCAGCGGGTACAACATCACCATCATCATCACACCGTACCTCCATGTCGGTAATGCTGCCTGACTGAGACTGATCACTATTATCTACATCCTCTGTCAATGATGGTTGCGCATCACTCATTTCTTCAAAATGATGTGTCAATAACTCCTGTGACAGATCAAGTGAAGCGGCTGTGGTGCTAGTGTTGGTGGTGGCGACAGGCGGCGGAGTGTCACTGGTCACTTGAGACCTGCCCAAAGCACAGCTGGACTTAGATGGTGCGTCAAGGTTAGGAGGACTAGCAGCGGAAGCTGAAGAAGATTGGGTTTCCTGTGTTAGCCATTCAACTAGGTCCTCCTCAGAAGTTTTTGCATCCCCCTGGCACCCGGCGTCTGAACAATGTGCATATTTGTAGGGTCTAAAGGAATCACAGCACCACGACCACGACCACAGAACCTGCGGGGTGGCCTGCATCTGCCTGTCATTTTTTTTTAAATGGACACTAACAATACTATTACACCAATTGAGTGGTGGCACTGTGAAAGTGGGCACAGTATACGCTGTGAGACTGACAACAACAAAAAAAACAGATGTTTTAAAAATCACAAATTGTTAATTTTTTGAAATATTACTAGTACTGTGGCAACAAATATGATTGTTTGGCACTATTTGGCAAATGAGCCTGTCTGGCACACACGCTGGGAGAAAGGAAACTGCAATTCAATGGCACTAGGAGACTGAAGAATCACAGTCAAAACAGTTATGATTAACAAAAATTCCAATCCTGTTAGAATATATGAGTGGTGGCACTAATTGGCTAATTGGGACTGGCACACAGGCAGGCAGGAGGAAAATGCAATTCAAGGGCACTAGTAGACTGCAGATTGACAGTCAAAACAGTGTTGATTGACAAATTTTGCAATACTGTTAAAAGAAATATGATTGCTAGCACTAATTGGATAGTTGGGCCTGGCACACAGGCTGGCAGGCAGTAGAAAAGTGCAATTCAATGGCACAAGCAAAATGAGGATTAAGATCAACCATCAAGATTTTTTTATTTAAATTAGTAACTATACTGTGACAACAATTAGGATTGGTGTAAATAGTTGGCAAGACGGCCTGGCACAAAAGGATGGCAGGCAGGAGGGAGATGCAATTCAAGGACACTAGGAGACTGATTAATGACATTTAAAACAGTGATGATTGACAATTTTTGCAATACCGTTAAAAGAAATATGATTGCTGACAACAATTGGCTAGGTGGGCCTGGCTCACAGCAGGCTGCAAGGCAGGAGGAAAGTGCTATTCAATGGCACCAGCAAACTGAGGTTTCAAATCACAGCAACTATTACCAAAAATTTTAATTTTTAATTATTAGAATACTGTCACAACAAATATGATTGGTGTAAATATTTTTTAAGTAGGCCTGGCACACAGGCTTGGAAGGCTGTAGAAAAGTGCAATTCAAAGGCACAAGCAAACTGAGGGTTAAGATCATCAACAATAAAGATTTTTTTAATTTTAATTAGTAACTATACTGTGACAAAAAATTAGGATTGGTGTAAATAGTTGGCAAGACGGCCTGGCACAAAAGGATGGCAGGCAGGAGGGAGATGCAATTCAAGGACACTAGGAGACTGATTACTGACAGTCTAAACAGTGATGATTGACAATTTTTGCAATACTGTTAACAGAAATATGATTGCTGACAACAATTGGCTAGGTGGGGGCCTGGCTCACAGCAGGCTGCAAGGCAGGAGGAAAGTGCGTTTCATTGGCACCAGCAAACTGACGATTCAAATCACAGCAACTATTAACAAAAATTTTAAATTTAATTATTATAATACTGTCACAACAAATATGATTGGTGTAAATATTTTTTAAGTAGGCCTGGCACACAGGCTTGGAAGGCTGTAGAAAAGTGCAATTCAAAGGCACGAGCAAACTGAGGGTTAAGATCATCAACAATAAAGATTTTTTTAATTTTAATTAGTAACTATACTGTGACAAAAAATTAGGATTGGTGTAAAAAGTTGGCAAGACGGCCTGGCACAAAAGGATGGCAGGCAGGAGGGAGATGCAATTCAAGGACACTAGGAGACTGATTACTGACAGTCTAAACAGTGATGATTGACAATTTTTGCAATACTGTTAACAGAAATATGATTGGTGACAACAATTGGCTAGGTGGGGGCCTGGCTCACAGCAGGCTGCAAGGCAGGAGGAAAGTGCGTTTCAATGGCACCAGCAAACTGACGATTCAAATCACAGCAACTATTACCAAAAATTTTAATTTTTAATTATTAGAATACTGTCACAACAAATATGATTGGTGTAAATATTTTTTAAGTAGTCCTGGCACACAGGCTTGGAAGGCTGTAGAAAACTGAATTCAAAGGCACGAGCAAACTGAGGGTTAAGATCAACACTAAAAATTTTTTTAATTTAAATTAATAACTATACTGTCTGACTGTGACAACAATTATGATTGGTGTAAATAGTTGGCTAGACGGCCTGGCACAAAAGGCTGGCAGTGGCAGGCAGGAGGTAAATGAAATTCAATGGCCCTAGGAGACTGAATATTTGCAGTCCAAAAAATTATGTTTTTTTATTTTTTATTACTGTTACAAGAATTGTGATTGGTGCCACTAATTGGCTACTTGGGCCTGGCAGACAGGCTGGCAGATATGAGTCGTGGATGGTAGGTAGGGCAGTAATTTAACACAGTATGCTGTGTAAGTGACAAAAACACAGGACTGATAGAAAATTAAGTTACATTACACTAGCAAAATATTTTAAAATTTTAGATTTTAATATTAAAATTATGTTAAGAAGTGCAATGCACATATGACTCTATGAGTGGTCGCACTGGCTGGCTGCTACGTAGGGCAGCAATTATAACAACAGTATGCTGTGTAAGTCAGATAGACAGTTAGATACAGGCCTGATAGAAAATACAATTAGATTACACTAGCATAATGATTTAAAGACTTTTTTTGGGAAATTTTAAGAAAAAGGTTAAGCACATACATATGAGTCGTGGCTGATAGCCTTGGAAGGGCAGCTATTAAAAACAATAGGCTATGTATGTCGGATACACACACGCCTGATAGAAAATACTATTAGATTACACTAGAAAAATGATTGAAATAATTTTTTGGGGGGGGGGAATTAAAAAAAGGTTAAACACATATGAGTCGTGGCTCATAGACTAGGGAGGGCAGCAAGTAAATACAGTAGGCTCTCTATGTCAGCAAAACACACAGGCCGGATAGAAAATTAGATTTGATTACACTAGCAAACAAATTTAAACTTTTTTTTTTTATATTAAAATTAAGGTGAAAGAAAAATAGATATGAGTGCTGGGTGGCTGCCTGGCACAGACCAATTAACCAAAAGACTGAAAAAAAAAAGAGGTATATTAATGCTGAGTGAGCCTGACAGACACAGGCATGATAGTAAATGTAATTAGATTACACTAGAAAAATATTTTTTTGTGTTTTTTTTTTAAATTAAAAATAATGTTATAAACGGATATTAACACTGCTGGCTGGCACAGAGCAATGAACCAGAGTATATGCTGTGTGACACTGGCCTGATAGAAAATGAAAAAAAATTACACTAGAAAAATAATTATATTTTTGGGTTAGTTAAATTTAAACTAATGTTGTTAGGGAGATATCAGTGGTGGCAGTAGTCACAGCATATGCTGTGAGCCTTAAACACACAGCTGAAAGCCAGGCAAATGCTAATAAAAAACAAACAAACAAAAAAAAAACGGCACGAAATATAGCCCTAAAAAGGGCTTTTTGGGGTGCTGTGCTTGCAGCAGAGATGAGCAGAGTCCTTCTGGACTGTAAATACACTAGCCTAGCTATGTTTTTCCTATTAATGTCAGGAGCAAAAACACAACACGTCCTCTCATTAAAAAAGCAAGGTCGTTATGAGTCTAAAATGGCGGATTCCGAGTAGCTGGGAGTGTCTGTGAGGGAGTGTCTGATGTTGATTGGCTCTAATGTGTCAGGCGGCTGTGACATAAAGGGTCAAAGTTTCCACAATGATTACACATAGGGGCGGATCGAACATCGCCATGTGTTCGCCCACAAACGTGAACGCGAACAACCTATGTTCGCTGTGAACCGTTCGCGGGCGAACAGTTCGGGACATCACTAGAAGACAATAGCACATAATCTTCTGACACACTTTTTATCTGTTGTTGCAAGATGATCAGACTGAATAAAGAGTTGTGGTGATAATTTTCAGTGTTTGTTTGACCTTATGAATGTCATTCTAGTTACATTTTTCTCCATTTATATTATCTTCATTGTTATTGTTACTGTTATTGTTGATATCTCAGTAAATTATTGCTGTTAAGAGAGCAAAACGTATATGAAGAAAGATTGTGAAGAAAGAGCATCATTTGCTTTCACTGTCAGTGCTAATGTGTCTAAAGTACATACAGCAATCACAGTGGTATTTAATGTGGAATTGGCAAGGCAGTATTTGGCTGCAATTTTATTTTCTGTTAACTTGGAATGCAGTCTTACTACACAATATTTAGCTGTATTGTATACAGTTGATGTGTGATTATCTTGACCTGTACCTTGTTATTTTTCTGTAATATTACTTCTGATGAACAAACTGCAGTATCAATCATTGTGTTAGTTAAGTTTACTGGAGTGACAAGTATGTAACTATAACTAATTATAGTATGGTGTAATCAGACAGCTGCTATATAACATGCAGTGACTTTCTTACTGTGGCTCAGATTATAATTGTCACGCTAATTATTTTCACGGCTGAGCAGTAACTTTAATCAAGTTAAAAACATAGCACAGGGGGATAGCGCTGGTATTACAAGTTGAAAGTAAAAAGTTAGCTCACAAGCAAAAGACTCAGGCGCACTAACTTTAGGACTTCGGATATCTCCCTCTCACTCACCCAATCCTGACACTACTCTAGAACAACTTTGCTTAATCCAAAGGGGCGTTAGGAATACTTATACCTATGTAGTTCACTAGAAGAAAATATTTATATATATATATATATATATATATATATATATATGTATATATATATATATATATATATATGTACTGTATATATCTATATACAGTGTATGTATATATATATATATATATATATATATTTATTAAAAAGTAAAGAACAGTCATTTCAACTATGTCTATTTAAAACACATTAAAACTAAAAGAAAAATTGTATTGCATGTTTCAATGTATTTTACTGGAAAGGGCTCAAAAGTGTCTTTGTGTCTATATATATATATATATATATATATATATATATATATATATCTGTATATTTTGTAAAAAATATATATGTATATGAATATATATTGTATATGAAGAAAGCACTCGCTGGACTTCAGTCATCAGTCATCATCATTATGGTGACGTTTCGGGACCACAAACCTCCCTTCTTCTGACAAGCAACTAGTGAACAAAATCAAACATTTATAGGCCTGTGAAACCCTCCCACTGTAGGCTACCAATCAAAGTAAACCGTGCGCACAATATCAAACTGACCGTGTGCAAATTGCCTGTGTGAAACTCAATAATACCTATGTGCTATGTATAAGGAAAAATAAGTGTATAACATCCATAGTAGGGGCATATTTATCAAGCACAGTATGGAGCTTGATGCCCCGTGTTTGGCTCGCCAGAAACACAAGTTATGAAGCAGTGGTCTAAAGACCGCTGCTCCATAACCTGTCCGCCTGCTCTGAGGCGGAGGACAAACATTGCCATAAATAAACCCGATTGAATACAATTGGGTTGATTGACACCCCCTGCTGGTGGCTGATTGGCCGAAAATCTGCAGAGGGTGGCATTACACCAGCAGTTCACCAGAACTGCTGGTGCAATGATAAATGCAGAGAGCGTATGCTGTCAACATTTATCGCTGTACAGCGGACATGATCTGCAATATCGGATCATGTCCGCTCGCACAATGTTAAATCGGCCCCATAGTGTACGTATAATCTGAACAAATCCATGTGACAAATGAATATAATCATAGTAAAGGGAATACACCACCTCCATCAATCCGATCTAATAACATAGTATAGTAGCTAACAACCCAACAGCTGTGTCTGTATATGTCAGGTCCACATGGCTATGAAAACAATCTCGCCCATTGGTTCAGTGGTGACACACCTACGCATCTTATTCGCCATGAGGTACTCTATGCCTGCCCCTCAAAAGTCCGGAGCAAGCAATAGAAAAACCAGCCGGAGTGGAGGACAACCAACATATGTAGAGAACGATCCAAGCTGTTAACCCACAATTCGATCATATAATAGCGATTACAGCACTAGTCTGCATAACAAGGTGCCTCCTAGGTGACGTTCCCAAGAGATGGAACGCAAGCATGACTAGAACGGAACAAGTGGCTAGCCTACTCATAAAGCCAAATGGCTTAATACAAGAGTAGCTCCAAATAGCAAAAGACTTCCCCTCACGGGTAAATAAGTATCTAGATCCTGCCCGAGTGTCACACTCTCAAACAGCCATCCCCACAAAAGTCACAGCGGGGAAATATGACAGTCAGACTAAAAATCCTTATACAATAAATAAAACTAAAAACAATTAAAACATTTAAATAAAAAAGGATATAATGCCTGTGTTATTACATGCCAAATGGCAATAAGCAAATCATACTGATAAATCACTAAAGAAAAGAGAAGTGCTGTCTATGTCCTGACATCTCCGGCAATCAAAATGCCCAATAGGTAAAAATAACCGATAAGTAATCAGGCACACCATGTGCAACACACAAACTAATAAACACCTAGATTACCAGTTGTGCGCTCGTGTTTTAATGCTGTAAAAATGGTAATTTCAGCGTTAAAACAGCACCGCAGCCATTACAAGTCTTGTCGGTATAGCTGGTACTGCAAGCCTTTTAGCCTGTAACGCAACGTCAGTCCCACACTCGTAAAAATGAAGTTTTTTCATGGGATTTCCATAGCATAGTGTGTTACACCCTAAAACGACAAGATCCGTAATGCCATCTAAAAGCAGTAGTTATGAGTTTTATGCTACAAAACTGTAACATAAAACTCATAACTAAAGTGTTACATCGCAAACACTAAATTAAACTTATTAACCCCTAATCTGTCACTCCCAACATCGCTGCCACTAATAAAAATGATTAACCCCTATTCTGCCCCTCCCCGACATTGTCACCACTATCATAAAGTTATTAACCCCTAAACCGCCACTCTCCCGCATCGCAAACACTATTTAAATATTATTAACCCCTAATTTGCTGTCCGCCCACATCGCCCTCACTGTACTAAGGTTATTAAGCCCTACACAGCCGCCACTATAATAAACCTATTAACCCCTAAACCGCAAGCCCCCCACAACGAAATATTCTAAAGTAAACTATTAACCCCTAAACCGAAAGCCCCCCACAACAAAATATACTAAAGTAAACTATTAACCCCTAAACCGCATGTCCCCCACAACGAAATATACTAAAGTAAACTATTAACCCCTAAACCGAAAGCCCCCACATCGCAATAAACTAAATGAAACTAGTAACCCCTAAACCTAACGCCCCGTAACTTTATATTAAAATTACAATTTCCCTATCATAAATTAAATTAAAACGTACCTGTCAAATTAAAAAAACTAAGTTTAAACTAGCAATTAAACTAATATAATGATTAAACTAAAATTAAACTAACTAGCAATTAAATAAAACTAAACTACACATCTAACACTACTCTAATTACAAAAAATAAAAAAGACTAAATTACGAAAAATATCAAATGAAGTTACCCAAAATAAAAAAGAATTACACCTAATCTAATAGCCCTATAAAAAAAACTAGCCTACAATAAACTACCAATGGCCCTTAAAAGGGCCTTTTGTAGTGCATTGCGCTAAGTTTTACCTGTAAAAAAAGTACAAAGACCCCCTCAACAGTAAAACCAACCACCCTACCAATCTCCCAAAATAAAAAACCTAACTCTAACAAAAACCTAAGCTACCCATTTCCCTGGAAAGGGCATTTGTATGGGCATTGCCTTTAAAAGGGCATTTAATCTAAAAAAAAATACCCACCCAAAAAACCCTTAAAAAACACTAACCCCCGATGAGCCAGTTTTTGAAGTCCTGCTTAAACGTTCTTAATCAAGGCGGTGAGAATTCTTCATCCAGGTGGCCTCTTCTATCTTCATCTAGGCGGCGAGAAGTCTTCATCCAGACGGCCTCTTCAATCTTCATCCATGCGGCATCTTCTGCCTTGATCCCAGCGGCGTGGAACAGGTCCATCCTGAAGACATCTGGCGCAGAGCATCCTTTTCATATGGTCACCGTTGTACTCTGAATCTTCAATGAAAGGTACGCGATTCAAGATGGCGTCCCTTGCATTCCTATTGACTGAAAAATTTGTATCAGCCAATAGGAATAAGAGCTGCTAAAATCCTATTGGCTGATTTGAACAGCCAATAGGATTTAAGCAGCTTTCATTCTATTGGATGATGAATCATTGCAATAGAATAAGAGCTGCTTAAATCCTATTGGCTGACTTGAACAGCCAATAGGATTTAAGCAGCTTTCATTCTATTGGATGATGAATCATTACAATAGAATAAGAGCTGCTTAAATCCTATTGGCTGATTTGAACAGCCAATAGGATTTAAGCAGCTTTCATTCTATTGGATGATGAATCATCCAATAGAATGAGAGTTGCTTAAATCCAATAGGAATGCAAGGGACGCCATCTTGAATCGCGTATCCTGCATTGAAGATTCAGTGTACGGCAGCAACCGTATCAAGAGGATGCTCCGCGCCGGATGTCTTCAGGATGGACCCGCTCTGCGCCTCTGGGATCAAGATAGAAGATTCCGTATGGATGAATATTGAAGAGGCCGCCTGGATGAAGACTTCACCACCTGGATGAAGATAGAAGAGGCAGTCTGGATGAAGACTTCTTGCCGCCAGGATGAAGATAGAAGAGGCCGCCTGGACTTCTCACCGCTTGGATGAAGATCGTTCAAGTGTGACTTCAAAAACTGTAAGTGGATCATCGGGGGTTAGTGTTGGGTTTTTTTAAGGGTTTTTTGGTGGGGTTTTTTTTAGATTAGGGTTTGGGCTATTCCTAAACAAGCTAAATGCCCTTTTAAGGGCAATGCCCATACAAACACCTTTTCATGGCAATGGATAGCTTAGGTTTTTAGATAGTTTTTTTTTTTATTTTGGGGGGTGGGGGTTTGTAATGTTTCAGGTAAAAGAGCTGTTTAAATTAGGGCAATGCCCTACAAAAGGCCCTTTTAAGGGCTATTGGTAGTTTATTCTAGATTAGGTTTTTTATTTTGCAGTGTTTTTTTTAATGGATATTAGAATAGGAATATTTTTTATTATTTTTGATAATTTGTTTGTTATTTTGAGTAATGTATTTTTTTTTCATTTTGGGGTGGGTTTTTATTTTTAGATTAGGGCAGTTCATAAAAGAGCCGAATACCCCTTTAAGGGCAGGAAAAATAGCTAAATGACCTTTTAAGGGCAATGCCCTTTTTTACGATTTTACTTTATTTTTATTTGAGTGGGTGGGGGTTTGTATACTGTTAGGGGGTGTTTGTTTTGTTTTGTAGGAAAAGAGCTGTTAATTTTAGGGCAATGCCCTACAAAAAGCCCTTTTAAGAGCCCACAAAAGGGCCTTTTAAGGGCCCTTGGTAGTTTGGGGGGTGGGGGTTTGTATACTGTTAGGGGGTGTTTGTTTTATTTTGTAGCAAAAGAGCTGTTAACTTTAGGGCAATGCCCTGCAAAGGGCCCTTTTAAGGGCCCCCGGTAGTTTATTCTAGATTAGGCTTTTTTATTTTGGGGTGTTTTTTTTTTTTTTAAAGGGTATTAGAATAGGAATAATTTAATTTTTTTGGGATAATTTTGTCATTTATTTTTGAAATGGTATGTTTTTTATTTTTGTAATGGTAGTTTTTTTAATTTTTTTGTAATTTTAGGTTTTAATGTAAGGCAGCTTAGGTTTTATTTGACAGGTAAATTTGTGTTTATTTTAACTAGGTAGTTAGTAAATAGTTAATAACTATTAACTAATCTACCTATTTAAAATAAATACAAAATTACCTGTGAAATAAAAATAAAACCTAAGCTAGCTACATTATAATTATTAGTTATATTATAGCTAGCTTAGGTATTATTTCACAGGTAAGTATGTATTTAGTTTTAGTTAATAATTGTAACTTTAGTTTAGATCTATTTTAATTATGTTAAAGTTAGGGGGTGTTAGGATTAGGTTTAGGGTTTAATGTATTTTCATTTCGGTTGTTGCGATCTGGGGTGCTGGCGGTTTAGGGATTAATAGGTTTATTTATTGGTAGTGATGTGGAAGGCCAGATGTTTAGGGGTTAATACCTTTATTTAGTGGTGGCAATGTTGGAGTGTGGCAGAATAGGGGTTAAAAACTTAATTATAGTGGCAGCAATTTTAGGGGGCAGCGGAATAGGGGTTAATAACTTTAATATATTGGCGGCGATATTGGGAGAGACAGATTAGGGGTTAAAACTTTATTTAGGTGGAGACGATATCTGGGGCGGCAGATTAGGGGTTAATAACATGATGCAAGAGAGGCAAGAGAGCCTACACTTGAAAAAAGACTACATATATAGCTCTCAAGGGGTTCATAAAGTGATTGTGTTACAAATGACTACTGGACTAATAGAAGACAGCAAATGAAAACAACTGGAGTCTTGCATAAACAATTTCAGCTCTGGACAATTAAACTATAACTTTTATTAATGTAAATAAACACACAACACAATAGGAAAATACAAAGTTAAAAACACACTCAGGAGCCCAATCTCGGTCAGATGACCAGTGTTACTGTTGAAATTACTATGATGAACAGATGGAATGAGAGGCAGTGTAACTGCGTGTGAATGCAGTTATTCCAACACTTGCTCGTATGCCAGGGAGTATACCTGGGGGTTAGAATTATATAGGTTTATAATGAATTGCAACTCAGTATAATCAACTTATGTATTGGATATCATCACCAGTTAATTGCTTCAAGAGGGATGATAACGATAAAGTGCACTGTACTCCTGAACTGATAAGAAGAGTTTGGTTAGGTTTATGGAGTTAGATTTGAATGTAACTTACAAGCTGATAACATCTAAATCCAAACTCGTATGTAAGTCTTGGCTTGTTATACCCTCTTTGCTTAAATGACCTGGTTATATCTTACACAAAATAGACTTGTACTTTGGGATATCTATGTGTATGTATTAATGTGTGGACTGTTCCCCGCCCACTATTGGGGATAAGGCCTTATGGCCAGTACATGTAATACCAGTAGTTTGTATATCTACTTGTATGGTCAGGGGTTAATGATTAGATCATACATATAGAGTACACATTTTGCTAGGACAGCAAAGAATTCAAATAAGGGGTAATCAGCTGACACCTTTGAATATCTGTATATGTGCATTTGTTTGTAAGCGGTACTAAGCATAACTTAACCCAGGTAATTTGTATCAATTAACCCCCTAGTTTTACTTGATGTTTACTTTCTGTTACTAGCTGAAACCAAGGGGGTAGTTTCCCTCACCACAATAATACAAGTATATGTATGAGCATTAACACGCCATTACATCAAACTGATATAGAACTTATATATATATACTTTGTATGTACACGGGATACGTAGGAGTGCTCTGATATTACCATACCTGTTACTGTAACACACTAACTGATGGCTTTTCCCTATGATTTAGTCGGTATGCACAAGGAGTGAGGTGGAGAGCATTAGATAACAAGCACACACAGGTATAATTTACCCTACTGCCTACGTAAGATTAAAATACTAACCCCTGACCTAACTAAGTGGAGATACATACTGCCAATAGTAAACATACTGGCCACAGGGCTCTTTCATTGACAGAGAGTTATGGCAAATATTACAAACAAATGCACATATACAGATATTAAAAGATATCAGCTGATTACCCCTTATATAAATTCTTGGCCGTCCTAGCAAATCGTGTACTCTATATGTATGATCTAATCATTAACCCAGGACCATACAAGTAGATATACAAACTACCGATATTACATGTACTGGCCATAAGGCCTTATCACCAATAGTGGGCGGGGAACAGTCCACACATTAATATATACACATAGATATCCCAAGGTACAAGTCTATTTCGTGTAAGATATAACCAGGCCATTTGAGCAAAGAAGGCATAACAAGCCAAGACTTACATACGAGTTTGGATTTAGATGTTATCAGCTTGTAAGTTACATTCAACTCTTACTTCATAAACCTAACCAAACTATTATTATTATTTCAGGAGGAGTACAGTGCACTTTATCGTTATCATCCCTCTTGAAGCAATAAACTGGTGATGATATCCAGTACATAAGTTGATTATACTGAGTTGCAATTCATTATAAACCTATATCATTCTAACCCCCAGGTATACTTCCTGGCATACGAGCAAGTGTTAGAATAACTGCATTCACATGCAGTCACACTGACTCTCATTCCATCTGTTCATCATAGTATTTTCAACATTAATATTGGGCATCTGACTAAGATTAAGCTCCTGAGTGTGTTTTTTAAATTTGTATTTTCCTATTTTATTGTGTGTTTATTTACATTAATAAAAGTTATATTTTAATTGTCCAGAGCTGAAATAGTTCATCCAAGACTCCAGTTATTTTCATTTGATGTCTTCTATTAGTCCAGTAGTCATTTGTTACACAATCACTTTATGAACCCCTTGAGTGCTATATATGTAGTCTTTTTTCAAGTGTAGGCTCTCTCGCCTCTCTTGCATGTTGTTGCTAATTCTAGTACTACATATCCCCTCCTAATCCCGTGAATAATTATAGGGACTTAGTCCACTTACAAAATCAGGCAACACAGGGGCACCTTACTTGTATGAGTAGTGCCATTGGTCTCCCTTTTGTTCTTGTTAATAACATGATTTAGGTGGCGGCGATGTCGGGAGCGGCAGATTAGGGGTGTTTAGACTCGGCCTTTATGTTTGGATGTTAGGTTTATTTGTAACTTTTTTTTCCCGCATAGACATCAATGGGGCTGCGTTACGGAGCTTTTCTTTCCGTGATCACAGGTTTTTTTCGAACCCGCTCTCCCCATCAATGTCTATGGGGAAAGCGTGCACAAACACGTCAAAACAGTGCTTGTTTTTTGTGTGGTAAGGAGCTTAAAACCACCATATCGCACGCACAACCCAAGTTTTTCAAAACTTGTAATGGCTGCGCTATAGGGGGTTAAATAACGTAACTTTTGTTGCGTTTGTTAATTTCCCTATAACGCGCATAACTCGTAAAACAGGGGAAACTCGGGAGAAATAAAGAGAAATGTTTACTCCTCAAATGTGTATATGGTTCAAAACAATATAACAAAATTTGTAACTACAAGTTCCCAAATAGGTATCTGCAGAAACCTTATATAAACATGTCATGTGTCACCTCACCATGTCAATGCATTTAGAAATTACATAGAAAGGGCCCCTACCCAAAAAAAGCACTCATAAAAACTCAGAGCCATTGTAATCCTATTACTACAGTGACCTCTACAGAAACATTCCACAATGTACTTATCATAATCTATCTCTTGCCCTCCAGCAAATAAATAATATTATATAAAAAAATCAGCTAATCAAAGAAAAAAAAAATCAGGGATCAAAAAGCCACTGAACCAAATCAAATAAGGCAGAACACAGTCATATCTGAAAAAGTCCATCAGCTGTCCCACACTCATCGGTTGCCCAATCGGCACCCATGACTAGACCTTGCAACAGAGAGCCATAGGGGGCTACTTATCAAGCCGTCTACTTTTCTGGCTTCGCCGGTCCAATACGTCCGCCTAAGCTCGCCTACCTTCGCCGCCGCGGACCTTGAATACGTTCGCCTAAGTTATCAAATAAAGCTGTCAAAAAGCCGCGGGGCGATGAGCAGCGGACTGTGACAGTTATCACTCATCCGATCTCGCTGCCCTTCGGCTTTTTCCCAGCTTTATTGCTAGCCTGTCACTAAGCACTCACACTAAACTACACTGTTCTACCCCCTATACCGGCGCCCCCGGAGGCCCCCGCAACTAAATAAAGTTACTAACCCCTAAACCGCCGCTCCTAGACCCCGCCGCAAGTCTTATAAATGTATTAACCCCTAAACCGCCGCTCCTAGACCCCGCCGCAAGTCTTATAAATGTATTAACCCCTAAACCGCCGCTCCCGGACACCGCTGCCACCTACATTATACCTAGTAACCCCTATCCTGCCCCCCCTACACCGTCGCCCTCTATTATAAAATTATTAACCCCTATCCTGCTGATCCCGCACCTCTCCGCAACTAAATAAATAGTTTAACCCCTAAACCGCCGCTCCATGAACCCGCCGCAACCTATAATAAATTTATTAACCCCTATCCTGCCCCCCACTACGCCGCCGCCACTGTAATAAAATGATTAACCCCTAAACCTAAGTCTAACCCTAACGCCCCCCTAACTTAAATATTAATTAAATAAATCTAAATAAATTAACTCTTATTAACTAAATGAATCCTATTTAAAACTAAATACTTACCTTTAAAATAAACCCTAATATAGCTACAATATAAATAATAATTATATTCTAGCTATCTTAGGATTTATATTTATTTTACAGGTACCTTTCAATTTATTTTAACCATGTACAATAGCTATTAAATAGTTATTAACTATTTAATAGCTTACCTAGCTAAAATAAAGAGAAATGTACCTGTGAAATAAATCCTAACCTAAGTTACAATTACACCTAACACTACACTATACTTTAATAAATTATTCCTATTTAAAAATAAATACTTACCTGTAAAATAAACCCTAAGATAGCTACAATGTAATTAATAATTATATTATAGCTATCTTAGGATTTATATTTATTTTACAGGTAACTTTGTATTTATTTTAGCTAGTTAGAATAGTTATTAAATAGTTATTAACTATTTAATAACTACCTAGCTAAAAGAAATACAAAATTACCTGTAAAATAAATCCTAGCTTAAGTTACAATTAAACCTAATACTACACTATCATTACATTAATTAAATAAATTAACTACAAATAACTACAATGAAATACAATTACATAAACTAACTAAAGTACAAAAAATAAAAAAAGCTAAGTTACAAAAAATAAAAAATTAAGTTACAAACATGTTAAAAATATTACTACAATTTTAAGCTACTTACACCTAATCTAAGCCCCCTAATAAAATAACAAACCCCCCCAAAATAAAAAAAATCCCTACCCTATTCTAAATTACATAAATTTCAAAGCTCTTTTACCTTACCAGCCCTTAAAAGGGCCATTTGTGGGGGCATGCCCCAAAAAGTTCAGCTCTTTTGCCTGTAAAATAAAAATACAACCCCCCCCCCAACATTAAAACCCACCACCCACATACCCCTAATCTAACCCAAACCCCCCTTACAAAAACCTAACACTAATCCCCTGAAGATCATCCTACCTTGAGTCGTCTTCACTCAGCCGAGCCACCGATGGAACTGAAGAGGACATCCGGAGCGGAAGAAGTTAATCCTCCAAGCGGCGCTGAAGAAATCTTCCATCCGATGAAGTCATCATCCAGGCGGCGCTGAAGAAGTCTTCGATCCGGCCGATGTCATCTTCAAAGAGGCGCTGAAGAGGTCTTCTATCCGGGCGAAGTCATCTTCCAAGCCGGGTCTTCAATCTTCCTTCCGCCGACGCGGAACCACCTTCTTCACCGACGGACTACGACGAATGACGGCTCCTTTAAGGGACGTCATCCAAGATGGCGTCCCCTCAATTCCGATTGGCTGATAGGATTCTATCAGCCAATCGGAATTAAGGTAGGAAAATCTGATTGGCTGATGGAATCAGCCAATCAGATTGAGCTCGCATTCTATTGGCTGTTCCGATCAGCCAATAGAATGCGAGCTCAATCTGATTGGCTGATTGGATCAGCCAATCGGATTGAACTTGAATCTGATTGGCTGATTCCATCAGCCAATCAGATTTTCCTACCTTAATTCCGATTGGCTGATAGAATCCTATCAGCCAATCGGAATTGAGGGGACGCCATCTTGGATGACGTCCCTTAAAGGAGCCGTCATTCGTCGTAGTCCGTCGGTGAAGAAGGTGGTTCCGCGTCGGCGGAAGGAAGATTGAAGACCCGGCTTGGAAGATGACTTCGCCCGGATAGAAGACCTCTTCAGCGCCTCTTTGAAGATGACATCGGCCGGATCGAAGACTTCTTCAGCGCCGCCTGGATGATGACTTCATCGGATGGAAGATTTCTTCAGCGCCGCTTGGAGGATTAACTTCTTCCGCTCCGGATGTCCTCTTCAGTTCCATCGGTGGCTCGGCTGAGTGAAGACGACTCAAGGTAGGATGATCTTCAGGGGATTAGTGTTAGGTTTTTGTAAGGGGGGTTTGGGTTAGATTAGGGGTATGTGGGTGGTGGGTTTTAATGTTGGGGGGGGGGTTGTATTTTTCTTTTACAGGCAAAAGAGCTGAACTTTTTGGGGCATGCCCCCACAAATGGCCCTTTTAAGGGCTGGTAAGGTAAAAGAGCTTTGAAATTTATGTAATTTAGAATAGGGTAGGGATTTTTTTTATTTTGGGGGGGTTTGTTATTTTATTAGGGGGCTTAGATTAGGTGTAAGTAGCTTAAAATTGTTGTAATATTTTTAACATGTTTGTAACTTAATTTTTTATTTTTTGTAACTTAGCTTTTTTTATTTTTTGTACTTTAGTTAGTTTATGTAATTGTATTTCATTGTAGTTCTTTGTAGGTAGTTTATTTAGTTAATTTAATGATAGTGTAGTATTAGGTTTAATTGTAACTTAAGTTAGGATTTATTTTACAGGTAATTTTGTATTTCTTTTAGCTAGGTAGTTATTAAATAGTTAATAACTATTTAATAACTATTCTAACTAGCTAAAATAAATACAAAGTTACCTGTAAAATAAATATAAATCCTAAGATAGCTATAATATAATTATTAATTACATTGTAGCTATCTTAGGGTTTATTTTACAGGTAAGTATTTATTTTTAAATAGGAATAATTTATTAAAGTATAGTGTAGTGTTAGGTGTAATTGTAACTTAGGTTAGGATTTATTTCACAGGTACATTTCTCTTTATTTTAGCTAGGTAAGCTATTAAATAGTTAATAACTATTTAATAGCTATTGTACATGGTTAAAATAAATTGAAAGGTACCTGTAAAATAAAAAAAAATCCTAAGATAGCTAGAATATAATTATTATTTATATTGTAGCTATATTAGGGTTTATTTTAAAGGTAAGTATTTAGTTTTAAATAGGATTCATTTAGTTAATAAGAGTTAATTTATTTAGATTTATTTAATTAATATTTAAGTTAGGGGGCGTTAGGGTTAGGGTTAGGTTTAGGGGTTAATCATTTTATTACAGTGGCGGCGGCATAGTGGGGGGCAGGATAGGGGTTAATAAATTTATTATAGGTGGCGACGGTGTAGGGGGGGCAGGATAGGGGTTAATAAATGTATTATAGGTGGCGACGGTGTAGGGGGGGCAGGATAGGGGTTAATACATTTAATATAGGTTGCGGCGGGTTCAGGGAGCGGCGGGTTAGGGGTTAATACATTTATTATAGTTGCGGTGGGCTCCGGGAGCGGCGGTTTAGGGGTTAATATGTATAGAGTAGCTTGCGGTGGGCTCCGGGAGCGGCGGTTTAGGGGTTAATAACTTTATTTAGTTGCGGCGGTGTAGGGGGGGTCAGATTAGTGGTGTTTAGACTCGGGGTACATGTTAGGGTGTTAGGTGTAGACAGCTCCCATAGGAATCAATGGGATGTCTGTCAGCAGCGAACTTGTACTTTCGCTATGGTCAGACTCCCATTGATTCCTATGGGATCCGCCGCCTCCAGGCTGGCGCTTTGAAAACCAGGTACGCTGGGCCGTAAAACTGCTGATCGTACCTGCTAGTTTTTTGATAGCTAGCAAAAGTAGTGAGAATGTGCCGCACTTGTGTGCGGAACATCTGGAGTGACGTAAGAATCGATCTGTGTCGGACTGAGTCCGGCGGATCGAAGCTGACGTCACAAAATTCTACTTTTGCCGGTCTCGAGCCTTTGATAACTAAGGCGTATCAGCCTCGCCACAAATACGCTGCGGAATACGCAGCGTATTTGAGGTTGACGGCTTGATAACTACCCCCCATAGTGTACCCAGATGATCGGAGTGGTGTATCCCAATGTAGTGAGTGGCCAATGTGCAGTAAACAAAACATAATACACATATATAATTAAAAACATTAAAAACAGCACACAATTCATAGTAACCCCAAAATACTGTCTAGTTGTAAATCAACTGTGGTAAAAGGAGAGAGACATATGAAGGATACAGACCTTAGCATGAAAAAGTCAACAATATGAGTGTGGAGGAAATCTAGCCGCAAGGAATTAGTGGACTCTCATCTGCTCCCATAGGAACTGTCATGTGTTATTTGTACGCTCCTGTCTCTTTAAGGGAAGTCTATAAATTCCCATCATGCCTATGGCTAATTGCCAATAGTTCTAAGTTTGTGTAGCTATAGTTTCTTTGTCTGAAGACTCCACAACTTCAAGCTTGGCTGTACAGTTTCCAAACGGTTACTCATCTCAACATTAAAACTGCCTTATCCGGATATTACAAGGATAACCTTTGGAGCTACTTATCCTAACAAAGTCTATTTCGAGGAGACAAACAAGAGCCTGGATTTCCATTTTCTCCCTGCAAGAATCCGTTAAAGATTTAGGACAAACCTTATTATTCTACAAAGTTTATCTGGAGAGATATATTGCTGGACTTATTCATTAAGAAACTTTACCTTAACAACTTATCTTCGCTAATTGTTCTGTTTGCTGCATCAGCATGTTAGAGAGCATTGCCCGCTCTCCCCTCTATCAAGCCTGTCAGCATTTCCACGATCATCATTGGATCAGGCTCACACCCCCCCGCAGTGACCTCACAAACGCTCCGCTGCGCTCTCTGTCTCAGAACAACATTGCAGCTCAAAGGTACAGCTCACACAATCAGATTCTGCACAAGTACTCCAGTTTGTTTAACCACATATCAAGGAGGGAGATTACTGAAGTATAAGTAAACAACCACTGTGGATAATTATCAATTTCTTTGCTTGTATATACACTTACTAAAAAGGACATACAAAGTAATCAATTGTGTGCACACTCTCTCCTGTAACCAACTAATCAGGAGATATATACTATATATCCACTTCTCTTATTCTTCCTTTACGGTTAATTCTGCAGTTGTGATTCAACAACTCATTACAGCTTACTATAGAATAAAGCTTACAGCTACTTCCATATTGCAGCTACCTTACAGGAACTGTCTTGGCAGGAAATTAGAATATATCAATCTCATATCTATGAAGAGATATCAAAAATATAAGTGTAAGGGTAATCTAACCACAATGGATTGATGGACTCTCATATGTTCCCATGGGAACTGTCTTAACAGAATATCAGGATATGTCCATCACATATGTCAGGGTCAATTATAGAAAACATTGCCAGCCCATGTGTACATTTAGTACACAGCAAATATCTGAAATGACACAGAGATTCATGGAATTCGTATACAGGGTGAAGCAACTACAAGAGATGCAAGAATGGACATTATGCCTAACAGTATCACAGAGTAACCTTAAGATGAATGATTCCCCACAACTTACATTCGTGACCTCATATTCTCCTGATCAATACTGCATCACTAAGGCCATTAAGGAAGAGTGGAAACTGATCTAATCTGATATTACATTACCATTTACTCAACGGGCAGCGCCTCTGGTGGCATACCGCAGGGGGAAAAGTCTGAAAGATTTGCTGATGAAAACAGAAGTAACCCCCATGAGTGAGAAACAAACCTTGCTGAAGAAAAAAAGTGGCTGCTTTAAATGCGCCAGCTGCATGACATGCAACAGCATGCACACAGGGGCCAGTTTTCGAAACACTGAGCGTAAAAAGAAATATCAAATTAAATGTTTTCTCACTTGTACAACACAGTACATTGTTTATCTTCTGAAATGTCCCTGTGGTAAGTTCTATACAGGAAAAACCGCTGATGATGCCAGAATAAGGATGACAAATCATCACTCAAGCATAAGAACAGCCATCAAAACTGGCAAGTCCGATCAACCCGTGGCCCATCATTTTATGGAGGCTGGCCACACTGTAAAGGACCTGAGGTTTAGAATCATAGACCATGTACCCATTCTTAGGAGAGGTGGTAACAGGGCTAAGATTCTCCTTCAGAAGGAGGCCAGATAGATTTTTGAACTGGGAACCCTAATACCTAGAGGACTAAATGTACACATGGGCTGGCAATGTTTTCTAGAATTGACACTGAAATATGTGATGGACATATCCCGATATTCTGCTAAGACGGTTCCCATGGAAACATATGAGAATCCATCAATCCATTGTGTTTAGATTACCCTTATACTTATATGATCCTTTTAGTAGTATAGTAATATTTGTGTTCCTTATACTAAGTTTGTATTTTTGATATCTCTTCATAGATATGAGATTGATATATCCTGAATTCCTGCCAAGACAGTTCCTATGGGAGCAGATAAGAGTCCACTAAGTCCTTCTGGCTAGATTACCTCCACACTCATATGATTCTTTAATGTATTGTTGACTTTTTCATACTAAGGTCTGTATCCTTCATATGTCTCTCTCCTTTTACCACAGTTGATTTACAACTGATTTACAACTAGACAGTATTTTGGGGTTACTATGAATTGTGTGCTGTTTTAATGTTTTTAATTATATATATGTATTATGTTTTGTTTACTGCACATTGGCAACTCACTACATTGGGATACACCTCTCCGATCATCTGGGTACACTGTGGCTCTCTGTTGTCAGGTCTAGTCATGGGTGCTGATTGCGTGACCCATGAGTGTGGGACTGCTGACTGACTTTCTCAGATATGACTGTGTTCTGCCTTATTTGATTTGGTTCAGTGGCTTTTTGATCCCTGATTTAGTTTATTTTGTTTTTTTCTTTGGTTAGCTGATATTATTTCTTTGCTGGATGGCATGAGGTTATGATAAGTTCATTGTGGAATGTTTCTGTAGAGGTCACTGAAGTAATATGGTGACAATGGCTCTGAGTTTTTATAGGAGTGTTTTTTTAGGGGGTAGGGGTCCTTTTTATGTTATTACTAAGTGCATTGATGTGGTGAGGTGATACATGACTCATAAGGTTTCTGCAGATACCTATTTGGGAACTTGTAGTTGCAAATTTTTGTTATATTGTTTTGAACCATATACACATTTGAGGAGTAATAATTTATCTTTGTTTCTCCCGAGTTTCCCCTGTTTTTTGTTGTTGTTTTTTTTTTGGGGGGGTTTGGTTCTTATTCAACAACATGGGTTTTATTAGTTAACTTTATTAGTTTGTGTGTTGTTCATAGTGTGCTTGAATACTTATCAGGCATTTTTATCTATTGGGAATTTTGATCGCCGGGGATGTCTGGACATAGACAGCTCTTCGCTTTTCTTTAGTGATTTATCAGTATGATTTGCTTATTGCCATTTGGCATGTGATTAGACAGGCATTATATCCTTCTTATTTAATTTTTTAAATTTTTTTTAGTTTTATTTATTGTATAAGGTTTTTTAATCTGACGGTCATATTTCCCCACTGTGACTTTCATGGGGATGGCTGTTTGAGAGTGTGACACTTGGGCAGGATCTAGATACTTATTTATGCATGCTGGGAAGTCTTTTGCTATTTGGAGCTGCTCTTGTATTAAGCCATTTGGCTTTATGAGTAGGCTAGCCACTTGTTCCGTTCTGGTAATGCTTGCGTTTCATCTCTTGGGAACGTCACGGATTGTTCTCTACATAGGCTGGTTGTCCTCCGCTCTGGCTGGTTTTTCTTTTGCTAGCTCCAGACTTTTGAGGGGTGGGCGTAGAGTACCTTATGGTGAATCAGATTCGTAGGAGTGTCACCACTTAACCAATGGGTGAGATTGTTTTCATAGCCATGTGGACCTGACATAGACAGCCACAGCTGTTGTGTTGTTAGCTACTATGCTATATTTTTATCGGATCAACGGAGGTGGTGTATTCCCTTCACTATGATTATATTCTTTTGTCACATGAATTGGCTCAGATTATACTTACACTAGGTATAGCGTTATACACTTATTTTCCTTTATACATAGCACATAGGTATTATTGAGTTTCACACAGGAAATTTGCACATGGCCTGTTTGATATTGTGCAAAAGGTTCACTTTGATTGGTAGCCTATAGTGGGAGGGTTTCACAGGCCTATAAATGTTTGATTTTGTTCACTAGTTGCTTGTCAGAAGAAGGGACGTTTGTGGTCCCGAAACGTCACAATAAAAAGAGGATTGTCACTGATGACTGAAGTCCAGCGAGTGCTTTCTTTCCCTAAATTCCTATTGACTTTGCAATAGCAAGCTGGCAGTTGGAGTTTGGTAGTGAGAGTGCATACACAATATACTTTGGATTGAAAGGATTAAAGCTCAATCATATTGGCTAATTGCAACAGACAATAGGATTTTTTCCCCTTAAATTCCTATTGGCTGATAGAAATCTTTCAGCCAATTGGAATGTAAGGGACACCGTCTTAGATGATGTCACTTAAAGGGAAACTCATTTTCCAGTGACGATCTTAAGAAGAGGATGCTCTGTGCCGGATGTCTTGAAGATGGACCCGCTCCGTGCCGGATGGATGAAGATAGATGATGCTGTCTGAATGAGAACTTCTCCAGCTGGATGAAGATGGAAGAGGCCGCCCGGATGAATACTTTTTGCCACCTGGATGATGACTTCGCCGGCTGGATGAGGATGGATGTCCAGACTTCGATAACTGTAAGTGAATCATCAGGAGTTAGTGTTAGGTTTTTTTAAGGGTTTTTTTGTGGGGTTTTTTTAGCTTAGGGTTTGTGCAAGGTAAAATACCTAAATGCCCTTTTAAGGGCAATGCCCATCCAAATGCCCTTTTTAGGTCAATGATTAGCTTAGTTTTTAGTGTAAGGCAGGTTAGGTTTTATTTTACAGGTAA